>NC_056735.1:1281139684-1281159684 GCF_019279795.1 Protopterus annectens
GTGCCTGATTCAGGATTATTCTTAACAAAAGCAACGCCTAAACAGAGTTTATGTGTTAGCACGACGGGCAGGAATACTAATTGCATATGCATGCCACGCATTGCACCTACACAAATAGAAGTATGGTTTCCTGGATGCCAAGAAACCATTTAAAGCAACATGAACACCTGCAGAAATGTAAATTTGTTTACCTGTGGGCAAATTATATCTGCAGGATTGTTGGGAAACCCACAATGACTACCAGAGTTTAATACAAAGCAATGTATACATTTGCAACATACTATATGAAAGTGTATTCAGTGCAGAGTATTGTGCAAACCTGTTTTAGACATACTGAATAAAAGTTTTGCAACTGAGCAGCAGGGGTATATAGACTGCATTCTAAATCATAGTTCAGGGGAAGTGTGTGTTTATTTAAATGGGGCACACACATGAATTATAGGAAGGACCACAGGGGAAGAGGACAGGTGAAACATGATAATGTACAGCAGATAAGGGCATGTTAATGTACATACACCACAAAAACAAGACAGTTGTAACATGCACACAAATGACATATCTACATGATACAACATGTACTGACGTGTATACCTTTTGTGTGGGTACAGTCATAAACATCATACAGTTATTGTATATTCTGTGACTGTCACACAAGGTGACATATCAAAGGATGGGATTCTTTTTGATAGAAGCATCCTGACATGAATACTGGAGAATACATTTATCAAGGACAGTATATACAATAGGGGGTAGGTGCATATTGTAAAGCTGTGCAAAATGAGTTGCCTGAATATGAGTACAGTGTCAGCATAGTTCTCAACCAAGCAAGACATGGGTCTATATTATGTGATCAAAGGGTCTATTCTTCAAACACACAATAATTGACAAATAAACAGCAAATCCTGTAAACCGTGAATGGCTATGTCCGTGAATTTTTTCCTTGGGAAAAAGTCACGTGGCCGTAAAAAAAAAAACAACTTTAAAACACTAATCAAGTGGGGGGCTTTGCCCCCCACACCTCCCCCCAACTAAATATACCAACTCTAAGATCACTCTACATTGAAGAAAAAAGCAATTCCTGATAAAAGCCAATTGAATTCTTTCCCCGAGGAAAAAATTTGCAGATGTGGCCGTTCGCGGTTTACAGCATTCACTGTATATTTGTCAATGATTATGTGTTCGAAGACTAGACTCCCCCATCACATAATATAAACCCACGGGAAACATATCAACAAGTTCATGGACAACAGTAGACAGAAGCACACACAGTCATGGACAATTTCAGCATAATACCACCATTAATCTGTGTCACTGACAAAACCATACCTGTCATCTGTCCAGACTTTTGTAAAATGTCCAGATTTTTGCCTCATATGTTTGGTCTATTCTTCTTAAATTTTTGGTTTTCTGGTAAATAATTGGCAAACCCTTGAGGTTGAAAACAGAAAATAATGACAGGCATTTACGTTTCAAACTTCATACCCTTCAGAAAATTCATGGTAATGGAAAACCTGTTATTCTATCAACTTTCTAAGTTTATATGAGCAATATTTAAAAAAATGTCCATATTTTTGCGCCTTTGTCACTCCATTACTTATGGTTTTGTCCAGATTTTTTTACTGTAAGAGGTTGGGAGTTATGGATATAACATATGTGAATGTGAGTGATTATATATTGTTCTGCAAGAACATATATGTGCAACTGTCATAATTTGTCAGTAATCTATGAGGGGAATCAAGCACACCTTCCTCAAAAATTAACACTTGTTAGAGGTGTTAGGAAGGTCACTGTCACACCCGTATTTGGAAGTACGAGCAATCCTGTTGACAGGTTTGCCTGGCATCTATATGCCACAATCCACACTTTCACAAATGTAATGCATGCCATCAATGTAGTCAATCAGCTATATGTTTACTGTGTGCATCACGGGAACACTTATCACACATGCATCTCACATAACACCTTCTACACCATCAACTTCTAATGTTTATACATCAAAAAGAATACTTAGGTATGGCCGAGAAACTCACTGTGGCAAAAGTGGTACACTTTCATAACTCATACCTGGAAGATGTGTTGAGCACAATGGAACTATATTGCCTTTTGATGTGGATATCCCATACATACTCAGGAGTTGTGCTACATACAAGTGAGTGGTCACCACTGTGGGCACATGTTGGTGGATGTTCCACATACCATCTACTTGAGTACACAGGTCACATACCACTTAGTCTGCTTATGGAGGTGTGTTGTCTACATTGTAATTATCTTGTGTATTTGATTTCATAAAGGAATAAATTTCCCATGCTTTTTTTATCTACTGTGTCCCCATGGCTTGGCAGCAGTCCTTTGTATGTGTTCATACTGTCTGCATTATACCAATACCACACTTGGATTCAATAATTGTCCACAATTTGCAGTCCTGCACAAAGCTGGTTGGAGAAAGGATGTGTTAGTCAGTTTTGACTTAAACAATGGACAGGAAAGTGCATAACACAGAGCCCTGAAGTACAGACCTGGTCACTGGACTCTAGATAGAGGTGACTTGTTTATTTATTTTTTATTTATTTATTATTTGTTTACCAGGAAAGTCCAATTTGGAACTAGTCAATTTTCAGTGGAGGCTCCAGATGCATGTCTCTGTAATGTGGGAGGAAACCAGAGCACACAGAGGAAACCCACACAAATGCATGGAGGACATGTAAACTCCATACAGAAGGAATCCAAGCTGAGTATTGATTCAGAGAACCTCTTACTGTGTGGTGACAATGCTAACTACTATGCCACTGAGCTATCCCCACACACTGCAACATATTTATCTGTCACATATGTGACCCAGTCGTATACGTACTTGAGAACAAAGGTATTTATGGCCACTTGAGTCAGTTTCACTGTAATACATGACTGTGGATTTGTGTCAAATGCTCTGGCCAGGTCATGTTATGCAGGATGATAGGGTTGTCATCATGCATGCTCTTGGTAACCATCTGGAAGACAGCAAACAGATGTAACAGAAATGATGTAGCCTTAACAAATCAAACATGGGTTTGATACACAGTCAGGATATTGCCTGTGTCCTTTTAGAGAAGGTCCATGATGACTCATTGGCCTACCTCACAGATGAGGAGAATCAGGATGGATCTATAACTCCATGCATCAGGCGATGGTCCCCCCATCAGAAGGCTGCTTGTTGCTGTACACCCTTCTGTGGAAACATTGGCTGCCTGGTGGCTGTGTTGAAGTACTGAACCAACTGTATCTGGTAGGTCAGGTTTTAAATCATGCTATAGGCACCCTGTGATGTTCTCAGGGCCTATTGATTTGATGTTATTAGCCATACAGAGTGCACAAATGAGCTGCCTTCTTGAGAATAAAAACTGAGTAATGTTTGCATGTATATGTTGGCTGATGGCCAGTGATGACAGGTGGGGGGGTTGACTTGTGAGACAAACTCTCAGCTAGCGGATTGTCTATTTTCTCTACATGGGTATCTCTGGTAGCATCCACATACAGATATGTGCTTAGTTGTATGTTACCCTTAACATTTCATATTTATTGGAATAAATGATATGTGAAAAATGTGCATGAAACAAGACTTATGTGACCATGTAATCAATATTAATGTATACTGACGTCTGTCACAGAACATTTAATGATGGTATATAGACACACGCACTCCTGTGCCATACTGCAAGTATCACTGTGATTGTGAAATGTGAACTGAATAGAAGGAAAATGAAGGGTGGTGGATGCATGGGGCTACATGAAAGGCTCCCCTAAGTGGTAGTGAAATGAAAGGTGATTCCAAAGATCATATAATGACCATAATGTACCACCAATCACATACACACACAGCAGTAGATTGGGCCTGATTTGAACATTACACTTGTGTAGGTATAGAATATGAATGCCATGCAATGTAACAGTAGCAACATCACATGGCTGACTGTAACACTGTCACATTGCACTTTATGGAGTATGACATCATCACTGTATACTGAGAAGAATGTGTTGGGTGGAGTGTAGGACACGGATGTGGAGTCACATCCCTGTGGAAAATTTTCTCAAAAGTGATATTTGTATGTACAGACACTCAACTTGGCTGCTGTCAGAATTGAAATCTCTATATGTGTAAATAAAGTAGCTTGCAAACAAAGTAGTTAATGGTACTGTCACAGCACAGGTTTGTCTTGAGTACTGTCAGAGTAGGTTATACAGATTGACATCATCAATGTATGCCACAACAAGATGTTTGGAGGAGTTTCTGACATAGCTGTGGACTCACATATCATTCAAAAATTGTCAACATAGCAATTGTTGAATGCATACACAATTGACTGCAGTAAGAACAGCACCCCTATCTACCTATTTACAAAACACAGTACTTAACACCAGCACCACAGCATAAGTCTGACTTTTATAGTGTCCAACAACACTTTATAGCTGATGACATCACCAGTGTATGGTAAGAAGAAGATGATAATAGCAGTGTCTCACATGCTGATGTAAAACAATCTCTTGACTGTCAACCAAGTGAACACACACACACACACACACACACACACACACACACACACACACACACACACACACACACACACACTGACCACAGTGAGATTAGAACATCTACCTAAGTACACCAGCTAGAGAACTCAGTACTGAACGCAAGTGCCATGGCACAAATCTGACTTTTACAATGCTGCTGGACAATTTATAGTGGATTACATCATCATTTGTTTTTAGGAGAAGATGCTGGGAGGCCTGAATAAAATGGATGCGTAGGGATATACAACTGTCAAAATATGTACTCCATGGGACTGTAATGCTGACTATAGCAAACGCACTTACAATCTTCTGAGTATACACACACACACACACACACACACACACACACACACACACACACACACACACACACACACACACACACACACACACGTTGACTGCAGTGAGATTAGAACTCTTACCTAAGTGCACCAGATAGACAACTCAGTACTGAATGCAAGTATCATGGCACAAGCCTGACTTTTACAATGCCTCTATACAATTTATAGTAGATAACATCATCACTGGATGTTTGGGAGAAGATGTTGGGAGGCCAGTATGAAATGTATAGCTAGCCATATACGACTGTCACTATATCAATGCTCTGCATGGTACAGGATTGCTGATATTAGGATACAGGCTGATGTTCCTCTGATTATACACACACAGCTACACATACATAGAGATACACACATAATGTGGCTGCTGTGCTAATCTATCACATGTAATTAATTTGTTCCCATCTGCAAAACACAGTATATGATGATAACAACACGACTGAAATATGTATTTGCCTTGCCAGAGTTGTCTTTATAGATAATGCCACCATCATTATATGATCTGGTTGACATATCCTGTATGACAGGGGTATGCAAAGTGTGGCTGTAGTATTTCCTGTTACATTTCTAATGTGCAAGTATACTTTAAGAGACAGCTTTACAAACTATATGAAGACATCTGTCAGGAATTCATGTCAAAGAAATGGGAAATTGTCTGCTTTTTCCCAGTATGTTATGTGTATTACATACTTAAATTGTCACAGACACACACACACACACACACACACACACACACACACACACACACACACACACACACACACACACTAATTTTTGTGATTATATTTGTGTATTCATATTTTTTGAACAATTACTGTGCACATTGCAAGTATTAGAAATTGAATGCATCTTGTCTGTATAAAAATGTATATGGTATGTAACAAATCATTTTTAATATTTACTTCTGCAGTGTACTTGATGTTTGGGAACGATTACTGAGATACCAGGTTTCAAGTACATGGGTGTAGGTAACACATGACTACAGTTTAAATATGTGTTCAGTCATTAAAAAGTGCCCTCTCTATGGTAGTGCTTTTACATGGACTTTAATGGGATGAAGACTAACTATGCAGTAAACATAAGCAATACATGTTAATAAGCACTTTCCATAATGCACCACCGAGCAGCTGGTTTGCACAATAGATGGCAAAGTGTCTGTGCATGCAAGATATATATTTAAGGACTCCTACTTGAACTTGACAAATATTTATCCATACTGGCTATGATAGACACATCTAACAGATATCATGGTGTTCATAAATAGTTCACATCAAAAATGTTGTGTCATAAATTGTCTAACCTTAAAAAAATATTTGTACTGCTTTCCCCCTTTGTGCGTAGTTAAGTGATGAGCAAACAAGAGCCTCTGCTTCATTGATAAAATTATGAGTTTTATTGGTTGGCTTTCCTATTTGCAAACATACTAAGTTGAGAGGCATGGCAGTTAGCACTTTGGATAGTAGTGAGTGTAAGAAACACACCTACTGCCTAACTGATTCTGTGGCAGCAGATGTAAGAATATAGACCTCTTATTTTGAGCCCAGATGATACAGGGATCCAATCAAGCTTTATCTAATCTTTTTAAATATATGTTGATGATGTAATTTAATAATTACATGTGATAATTATTTGAAATGTGAGAGGGGATGACTACATTGAAGTACTGTATAGTAACAGTAACAGTATTCAAGTGATACAGTCATCAGACTAAATAAAATAATTGTTTAAATCAAATTTTAATATAAGTGCCTTTATTCTAATTTAATTGTGTGTTTCCTTAGTGGAGCAGGATTAAGCAGCATTGTGCAAAGGTAATTGTATCATGCCACTGGACTTGAAGAGCCATTCGTCACTGCTTGGTGTTGGTGCATGATGCCAAACTCTGTGCAAATTCAGAGGACAAAAAGTGAAGGGCTTCATTGAGGATTTCTTATTTATGTATGTGGTATGTGATTATATTTTTGACCAGATTAAAGGTGTGAAAATGGGATAGATAGGAAAGTGGTGAAATGGGGGGTAAACAGGAGGAAGAACAAAGAAAAAGCAATATAGGAATGTGCAGGAGGGAGTTAGGGAAGAACCATAGCTATCAACTTCTTCAACAGGGTAAAATGAATATGTATAGAATATTGGCTGAGTTTGGACTGTCACCTCAACAAAGATGGGTGACAACAACACAAATATGTTGCATACCCAATTGGACAGAATCAAGTAGTATGTCAAGAAGATGCATCTGCAATGTGTAGAGCTATGTATGGGAAGATATATATATATATATATATATATATATATATATATATATATATATATATATATATATATACATATACATATATATATATATATATATATATTTTTTTTTTTTTTTTTTTGGGATAGGTGCCCATTTATAAGTTTTTATTTCAATATGAGAGGAATGTTGGGGAAGGGACATAGGTATTTCTGGGTCAGGTAAGTAGGGTAGATGAAGAAATGGATGCAAACAGGGCAAACAAGACAAGAGACAGGGATGGTGAGGAACACAACAGGTTGAGGACAACATGACTGGGGAAAGGAAGGGGACATAGGATGTCCATGCACATCAAACATGGGGACAGTGAGCATTTAGTCCTCATTCATAGAGCTGTCTCATCCCCCTCAGCTTGCTGTTGGAGTGCTTGATATTTTCATTTGCCTAGCATTCCAGTGAGCATCTCATCCTTCTGGCTGAGGTGTGCACCAGTGGTGCTTTCCATGACCACATGCACCATTCCTGGCATCTCCTAGCCAGTGACAAAATCCCCACTTCTGCAAATACTCCCAGAGGGTAAGACTGCACCAGCTGCTGGGGTAATGCTACCTGATGTGGAGTTCTCAGGTAGTGCAGGGGCTGCAGAGGCAGTACTGCCAAGTTGGGTCCCAGTTGTGCTGGGCATTGGTGCAGCAGCCACTGGACAGGGGGCAGGTTGAGTAACAGTGGTTGGTTTACCTCCCTGTGCTATAAATTATTTTGGAAGTTGCCAGGAATTGATGACATCAAAACATTGTGACCACACATATAAAAATAAAAAAGAGAGATAAGGGGTGGGTTAAGAGAAAAAAAAAAATAATTCGTACCATCATATATGACATACCATAAATTAGTACAATATAAATAATCTAGGGCTACAAAACCATTTTAAAATCCTATCAATTAAGCATCAACCAATCAAAGTAGATTGTTAAATAAATGATCTGTCAGTGAATGAGGTATCCACACCCAGACATGGTAGGCCATATGGTTGTGGTCCTGGGCATACTTGTAAGGGGAGCTCATCCAGCAGACAGTCATGTTCAGATAGCAGCAGTGCTTCTGACCATGGGCATGAATGTGCCAGTGCAACTCCTAGCAGAACCAGTTCTTGCAGTCATGGACAATGTTGATGAACTTTTTCCTCTACCATGCATGCCTGACATACCAGGACATAGAGCTAGCACAGAGCTTGGCTGTGTTCTTGGAGACATTCTCACACACACACACACACACACACACACACACACACACACACACACACACACACACACACACACACACACACACACACGTTTCACCTTGACTTCCCATACAGACACATGTACATAACAGTTACTTGGGTCATTTGTGAGGCTTACAGCTCATTCTGTCTCAGTGGCTATTTGATACTTTATCCAAATGTCTGCCTGTCTGTCTTTCTTACTCACCCTCACTCACTACCTTTAGTGTCAGCCTTGGCCTCCTTCCCACCAAACAACACCCTGTGCAAATGATGATAACTGTGCCATATCCCTTGAACTTTTCTCTTTTGGATTCAGGGGTCTGATGCCCAAAGTGTATAGCTCACTGAATGTTTAGTGTGTATATATATATATATATATATATATATATATATATATATATTTATTTATTTGTTTGTTTACATTTGTTTACTTGGAAATGCTGACTGGACACAGGTCTTTTTTCAGCGAATACCCGGGGAGAAAAGCTCTACATCATGTACATGATAAATAGAGATACAAAGTTGCAGCAATAGTAAACAACATTACAGGTTGTTGGCTTTAATACAATAACAAGATATTAATTATCAACAGTATACACAGTAAATGTTGCAAGTTAAGATAGTTTCTTGTCGTTTATAATATTAGTAATAAAGCTGTCAGACAAGATTTTAAAGTATGTAAAGACAACTAGCTAATTCTGACTGTGGTTAGTAGTGGCAATAGTATAGTTGGGTTAAGAGTCTAGGTGGGGGTGGGGTAAGGGTGGGGGTGTTAGTCTGGATTAGAACAAGGACAAAGCCAGTGCAAATTTAAGTGGAATTTCGGCACAGTCTTGAAAAGGCTGTGTGTGTGTGTGTGTGTGTGTGTGTGTGTGTGTGTGTGTGTGTGTGTGTGTGTGTGTGTATGTGTGTGTGTGTTTGTGATGCTCTTTTGCAAATTGTACTGCGTTCTTACATATTTTTGTAATGTGTGCATACCTCTCAACCTCTTAGACCAACAAAGGTGGACAAAGCCATAAATAAAAGTGGGAGAAGGGCCCCAATATAGGAACAATTTTGAAATATGTTGGTCTTACAGACCTAGAAAGTTGATAGAATCACAGGTTTTGCATTACCATGACTTTTCTGTGGGATATGAAGTCTGAAACTAAGATGTCTGTCATTATTTTCTAAATTCAATCTTTATTGATTTGCCAGTTAAAAACTATGAGGCCAAACTCTAGACATTCTGTGAAAATTTGTACATTTGAGAGGTATGAATGTGTGAATCTTTGATGCCTGTGGCCTATTAGCTGATAGAGAACATATGTAATGACATAAGTCAGTGCTGTCACATACTGGTGTCATTACTGTAAAATCCACCCACCTTCTACTTAGTTACATTACTGTCATTACTGTAAAATCCACCCATCTTCTACTTAGTTGCATTAACAAGTAACAATATGCAAGGATCTGCCATTCAACACTTAGCTTGAAAGTCCAGCAGTTGCAAGAATTTTAATTTGGGATAATGTTAACTGTACACAGCCATTACATGGGTAAGTACAGGTTATGAGCATTACCTGGAATTAGTGTTACTGTATGTTTGTGCATAGGATGAAGGTTTTAGCCCCTTAGGTGGTGAGCATGTGTGCTAGCCATTACCTCTTGGCCAGTGTGAGGGCATATTGTGGACTCCTAAGTCTGCCTACACCTAGAGCAGCTGGTAGTTTCCCCTCTGACTCCTCACCTGTGTGTAGCTGTGGTGACCTTGCCAGTGGTGGTGGGATGCATGCCCCTTCCCCCTGATCTTCCTGTTGAAACTGTTTTCTCAGAATAAAATTGTGAAGTATAGCACAGACGGTGAAAATTTCAGCACATGTACGGTGATTGTACTGCAGGGCTCCCCCAGATGTATCTAGGCACTAGAACTGTGACTTCAGCAGCCCAAACACATGCTCTGTGTTATTTCTTGTTTGAGAATGCACCTCATTATAATGTTCTTCAGTAGGTGTGTGTGCATTTCTGATGGACATCATTAGCCATGGGTCAAGCGCATAACCTGCATTCCCCAGTAAATGACTCTGTGTGTTATCACGTCTAGAAAACATCTGATACAGTTGGGAGCTGTGCCAGATATGTGAGTCACAGTAACTGCCTGGGTTGTCAGCACACACATTCAGGATGATTCCCCTAGCATTACACATGACCTAGCAGTTAATGGAGTGGAAGCCCTTACTGTTTATGAACACCCTTCCCTGTTCCGTGGGTGGTGCTTTAATTTTTCATGTGAGTACAGTCTATGGCACTCGAGAATTCAGGGTAGTGTGCTACAGGGTAGAACTCCTGCATAGTTGTGGCTTTGTCCTCAGGTGTATGGGGAAAATGTATGTAGTCACAGGCATGTTATAGCATAGCATTCAGAAACTGATGTAGGATCAGGGATCCTGATGCCTGTGACATCCTCCGCATGTCACCTCTTGGTCTCTGGAAGGTTTCTGTAGCTAATATTCTAAGTGCTACATATACCATAGTCTCCATCAGTATTGGTTCCCATCAGTTTGCCCTTGCTCTCAGTTGAGGATGACAGAAGATGCAGAGTTCATATAGTGTGTCTCTATCAACCTTGTAACACTCTACAATTTCTACCTCATGCAGACTGAAATGTTAAACAGGGTCTAAACACCCTTCTCCTTCTTGGTCGAAGTCTATTAGCAGCAGCATAGACATGGGCCTGCTGCACATACAAATGAATAAGAACAACAGCAGCCCCTAACATTTTTTCCCTGTAGAATAGTTTCTGTAGCTGTATTGCAATAGGTTTTGGAATTTCCAGGAAAAACCTGCACTAAGGATACACGATTGCTTTATAGCTTGTTGAATAGCTCCTCCATCTTGGATTGTTGATTAGCATACAATTCAAATACTTATGCTGTAATTAGCATGTTACAAAGTTTACCATGTTTGTGAGGCTCTACACACTGTGTAGAGCCACTTACTGAATACAAAACGTGTGGTATCACATGTGCAGCTTGCCATGACCTGCACATGGTCTTAGCAGACCATGTAAGCTTTATTGAATCCAGTCCATAGAGCAAATTCATCATAGAGAAGTCAAGTGGTACAGTCAAGGAAGAACGCTCTAGTGTTTTGTATCTTTGAGGAAGGATATAGTAACATTCCAAGAAACTGTGACCCCCCCCCAAAAAAAAAAAAAAAAAAATCCAAGAGTTTGATAATGGGTCCTGGGTTAATTGTCTGCTTTGGTTTTTGCTATCACACCTGCATTATGTCAGCATTTAAACTTCAAGGAGGAAAGTGCAAAAGGTTCCCACAGGCAAAGCTTTCAAAATGAAATGAACATTTTCAGAAGTCAATTGTGGAAGGGAAGAAAACGTCATTTTCCCACTTATGCATACAAATGCATATTTCCCTCATTAAAAACAAATCACAATGAGTGAATAATGCACAAAGCAAACTGATCATTTGGTATAAATAACTGACAGGAGATTTATGTTTTCTCAAGAAGAAAATGTTTATTTGAACCTAACTGAAAATTCTTTTTTCTGTTGATTCAGAAAAAAACATGGCAGAATGTGTGCAGCTGAAAGATACTGAACTATAGTGTTTAACTATGTACTGTAGGAAACCTAAAACACCCTGCAGGACTTCTACAAAAGTATGAGCTATACAAATACAGAGATATTAGAAAACATGGAATGACAATATCCAGTGTCCTTGGCAGCACCTATGTATGTATGTATGTGTGAACAGTTACTTGCAGTCATAAACAGAAATAAAAACAAACAGACCTCTTGCCTGACTGATTTCATAGGCATTTTGAAAACTGCAGCTTTAAAATTCACCCCAGAATACAAACAACTTATTGCTGAAAACAGATGTAATATCTACACTGATTAAGAACTATTTCATTTTTGCTTATCTTGTTGCATTCAACAAGGAGTTTAAAGTAAACACAGAGTAAATGAAAACTAGAAGAAAAGAGACCCTGGGATTCAATAAACTCCATATAGGCGTAGTGCGAAGCCTACATGGAAATTATGTGTTTGTGCAATGAGCAGCAGCGCTTAATGAATATTCATGCCATGGCCCAGCTTCAAATGTAAACAAGCAGGGTTTTGTGGAGGTCAGGAAACTGTAAAGTAACATGGATAGCAAATTTACTTGCAGCATAGCAAACTGTGGTAGCGGGATTGCGCAGAATGCCACACAGACCACCAGGGTTTTCCCTAACATAATGCACGTGGTGCAAGGACAGGGCAGTTTATGTGTACAGTACAGCAAACTGGGCTAGTGGGATTCCACGAAATGCCACACAGATCACCAGTGTTTTCCACAACTTAATGTATGTGGTACAGGGTCAAGACAGGACAGTGTATGTGTACAGTCCAGTAAACTGGATTAGTTGGATTATGATGAATGCCACATGGACCACCAGGATTTTCCCTAACTTAATGCATGTGGTTCAGGGATAGGACAGGACAGTGTATGCGTACAGTCCAGCAAACTGGGCCAGTGAGATTTTGTGGAATACCTCATGGGCTAGCAGAGTTTTCCCTAACCTAACGTATGTGGTGCAGGGACAGGACAGGACAGTGTATGTGTCCAGTCCAGCAAACTGGGCTAGTAGGATTGCATGGAATGTGACATGGACTACCAGGCTTTTCCTTAACTTAATGTATGTGTTGCAGGGATGGGACAGGGCAGTCTATATAGTGCTGAGTATCATGGAATCCCATTCCAGGCAATCTGTACAAGTTGTGTTAATGATTTGTAAGGGCACATGGGCTGCTATTTATGAGAAACAGTCATATGAAGTGTGTTTATTGAATAGCAACACACAGATGAAGTTTAGGGATGAACACTGGGAAGGAGGACAAGTGAAACATTGTAATGTACTGCATGTGAGGGAATGTGAAAGGAAGACAGTTGCAGCAGGAACATTAATCATATCTCTACATGGCACAGTATGGACTGTACAGTGACAAATGTATATGATGTGACTGTCACACAAGGTGACATACCAGTGGTTGATGCCTGTGATATAAGCATCCTGACATGAAAAATGGAGAAGACATGTATCAGGGATTTTAAATACGATTAGGGTTGGGTGCATATTATGAAGTTGTGCAAAATGATTGGTTTGAGTATGCCAGTAATGTCAGCAGAGGCTTCCAACAAGTAGGGCACAGATAAAGGCTCATGCCCAGCAGTGAAGCCATTATGCAGACTCATGGACAATATCATTATAATACCATCAGTAATACCCATGTCTCCTCCATAATATATGTGTTTCTGAGTGAGCATAAATGGTTCTAAACCAGCACACTTTTACAACTATTAGGACATGTCAGCAATCTATGAGTGTAATCAAATACACTCTCCTGACACTAACATATGCAGTAGGTGTGAGGAGACACATTTGACATTATGATCACAACAGGATAGTTGACTGGTGTGCATGGTATATATATATATATATATATATATATATATATATATATATATATATATATAGTACAATAAACACTGTCATGAATGTAAACCATGCCATCAATGCCATTAAACAGCTAGGTATGTCACCAAAATACATATCACAAATGCATGTGGTATTACACCTTGATGGGAGTTCCATGCCATCAGACAGTAATGTTGATGCAACAAAACTAATATGCAGGTATGCACAAATAAATGTGTGACAGCTCACAGAGGTAAAGGTGGTACACTTTAGTTACACATCACTGGATGACGTGTATGGTGGGACATGAGGAAGGGTGCATAGCATTCAGTTACGTCTGCATTGAAGGCTGTGAACTATGAAGATATTATGACCTTTCACGTGGATGTCCTGCACATATTCAGTACTTGTGCTACATACAAGGGAGTAATCACCACAGTGGATACATGATGGTGGACATTCCACATACCATATATGCCAGGCCACAGGCCACAGAACAACTGGTTTGCTGATAGGGTGTGATGCCTACAGGATCCTTGGTTTGTGCATTTGTTTGTATAACAAAACAAATCCCCACTTTTTTTTCATCTCATATGTTGTCATGGCTGCGTCAGCAATCCTTGATGCATGTTGATACTGTCTGTACTATACCGGTATCACAGTTGGAGTCAATGATTGTCCACAATCTGTAGTCCTCCAGACATCTGTTGGGAAACAGGATTTGTATGTCATTCTTGCCATCTGTGATTTAAATCATGGACAGAAAAGGCCTTAGCAGATGCCCTGATATACAGACTTGATCAGTGGATACAAGATATAGGACACTTCACACATTTCTAGATACTTAGATGCCATGTATGTGATCCACTGTTCTACCCACTTAGTAATATAGCTGTTGATGGGCACATCTGTCATTGTGGCGTAAATACCTCAGTGTGGACTTGTGTTGTCTGCCTTGGCCTGTTCAAGTTCCGCAAGATGATAGTGTTGTCATCCTGTATGCCATACATGAGCTCTTTGAGGACATCTGACAGATGTAACTGACATAGATGTAGCATCAAAAATTCACATATGTTTGTTGCACACAGCCAAGATATTACTGGTGTCTATTTAGAGAAAGTCCATGATGACATATTGGTCTACCTCACAGATCAGGAGAGTCAGGATGTGTCTATACATGCATGCATCAGGTGCTGTCCCCAGCCCACTCAGATGGATGCATGTTGATGTACACACGTCTACAGGAACATAGTCCATCTGGAGGGTATGTTGAAGTGTGAATCAAACCATGTCAGGTAGGCATATGTTCTGAGTCAAACTAGAGGTGATCTGTAATGTTGTCACAGCCCATTGATTCTGTGCGATAGGCCTGCATGAAGGTAACACAGTGCATACTGCCTGTCTTGAACACAATCTCCCTACTCAGGTATCATTGATAAACTCTACCAGATGGGGATTAACACTTATTTCATTAGATGGCTAACCAATGTCCTCACCGACAGACCACATACTATGGAAGTTGCTGAGTCAACCTCTTCCATTGCAGCTATCACCACTGGTGTAACCCAAGGATCTCTGCTGGGAAATATAATGTTTGGAATCTGTTTCTCAACAGTCCAGGATACAAAATATGACTAGTAGCTTACCAAGTTTCCTGATTCATGCATATTGGTTGCAATCATTGAGTCCACCAATGATGTTACCATATTACAAGAGGGGCTAACACACACAAATGATTGGTGCCCAAGCCACACTGTCTACTAATAAATATAGAATGTGTCAGGATTTGAGCCTTATGTAAAGTAGAATTTTCTAGTAAATGCACCACTGACAAAACACTCCTCCCTATGCTGAAACCAGTTGTGCAAGATTTGGAAATACATATAGGTAGCAATCTGAGCTTTGAGCAAGTATCCACAGGGGCATGGAATGGCTATGTTATGCACCTCAGAAGTCAGCCCAGTGTATCCAGATCTGAGGATGATATAACAGCATTGTATTCAAACCTCATATGAACAATTAACACATTATAATGCTTCCTTTTGCATGTACCTCACCAGACACCTGCAACAGCTGGAGATACCCCAGGGACTTCACATCAACAAAATACAGGTCCTGTAAACCATGCCATGATGTACATGGATAGACTAAAACCCCTGGTCTTGATGTCTGTATTGGAAATGATGAGTTGACTTGTGCCTAGACTACATATCATCTCTGACCCTGCCCTGATGTTTATACTGCACATATGCAAATCAAAAGACTCTGATGGCAGGTAGATGGTAAAAGCAATGTTCCATATGCTGTTGTAAAATGCTCTCTCTATGTCAAGTTAGTACACAAATACACAACATACACAGTTGACTTTATTGAGAGTAGAATCCCTATCTATATAAACACATACACTACAGAACACAGTACTTTGCACAAATACCACGGCACAAGTCTGACTTGGAGTGTCTCAGACAACACTTTCTAGATGATGACATCAGCAGTGTCTAGGGAGGAAAAATGGTGAGAACACAGTCTCAAATGCTCTCTCTATGTCAAGCAAGTGCACAAACACACCCCAGTTTACTGCAGTGAGAATAGAACTCCTACTTATCAATCTGAACAGACTGCTGACCACTGCATTTAAGCCAAGTACCATAGCTCAAGAAGGACTTATCTCAGACAACACTTTCTAACTGATGAATTCATCAGTGTCTGAGTTGGAAATAAAGTGAGAACTCATTCCCACATGCTGTTTCTAATGTCAAGCAAGTGCACAAACACCCCCCCCACACACACACAGTTGGCTACAGTGAGAGTAGAACCCCTATCTATCTAAGCACATAGATACCACAACATAGTATTTTACACAAGTACCATGGCACAAGTCTAGTTTGGAGTGTCTCTGAGAACACTTTATAGCTAATTACATCAGCAGTGTCTGTTGAGAATATAACAGTGTCCCACATGCTGGTTAAAATGTACTCTTTAATCTCAAGCAAGTACTCAAACACACACACCCAGTTGCCTGCAGTGAGAAGAGAAAACGTACCTATCTAGTTACACAGACCACAGAATATAGCACTTTATGCATGCATCATGGCACAAGTTTGGTTTTTACAAGGCTGCAGGACAACTTATAGTGGATGACATCAGCAGGACATGTTAGAGAGATGATGTTGGGAGGCCCGCTTGAAATGCATGTGTAGGCATGTGCAATTATCAAAATACTGACAATCTAGTGTCATACATGCTGGTGCAAAATGGTCTCTCATATCAAACAAGTGATCAACCATATATATAGTTGATTGCAGTGAGAATAGAACCCCCTACTTATCTAAATGCACAGACTACAGAACACAGTACTTTGTGTATGTGCCATGGCATAAGTCTGAGTTGTAGTGTCTCACTATATCTGATGATATCGACAGTGTCATTTGAGGAGAATATAGTAGTGCCCCACATACCGATGTATAACATTATCCCTAATGTCAAGCAAGTACTCAAACACACACACACACACACACACACACACACACACACACACACACACACACACACACACACACACACACACACACACACACACTTGCCTGCAGTGAGAATAGAAAACCTACCTATCTAGTTACGCAGACTACATAACATAGCAATTTATACATACGCCATGGCACAAGTCTGGCTTTTACAAAGCAGTAGGATAACTTATAGTGGATGACATCAGCAGGCCATGTCAGAGAGAAGATATTGGTAGGGCTGCATAGCTTCATAGATTCATAGGGGGTTGCTAGGCTAATGGCCCTTGAGCATTTACAAGCCTAGTTGTGTAAGAACACAAGTACCCTTACTGACTATAGTTAGATGGTTGTTGATAGCAGAGAGATTTTGTGATCTGCACTGACTGCCCCTTTCTGTGAGGTACATAGGTGCCACCTCAGGCATGAATGTACAATCACCCATCCAGTTGTGAAGGTTGTATTTGAATAGGGTCATTGAGCAGCACTGCTTTACATGCATTGGGAGCCTATTACAGAGAAGTGACAATCACTGGAAGAAATATCTTTCTCAACAGCATGTTCTGTTTATGTCACAGGCTAGGTTGATATCCCTAGAGCAAGTTATTCTTGACCTATTTGATTTGCAGATATCCAGCATTTCCAGTTGGCCAGGGTCTGAGACTGCTGTGTAGGCCAGATATCCAGGCATAGATCAGCTCTCAGCAGCCTGCATTCACTGACAGGTCTTTCAGTCTGTCCATGTATGTCATGTTTTGCAGGCCCTGGATTCTCCTGCTCACAAACCTATGTGTTTTCTCCAGTTGCTGCAGGTGTCTGGTGAGGTACAGATAGAAGAGAGAATTGTACTCAATTAGTATTCTGATAAGGGTTGACTATAGTGGAGCCTAGACCTCAATAGTCTTAAGTGTGATACCTCTATTTATGAGTTGTTCCATAAAGAGTGTATGTCTCACCACTACACACATACTAATTGAAGTGTGCTTTGCTATCAACATGTGTTAGCAAGTTTTGCAACACTGTGTTTGAACTTTGAGGGGTGCTATGTATATCATAATTAGCATGTGAACTTCATTGCCAAAGGGAACAATGAGACATTTATTTAAGGTTCAGTCAGTGGGTTTGTCACCAATGATTTGTCTGTGTCAGCCCTTTATGTAATATGTTAACATAATTGGGGGACTCAATAAGAATGCACTCAGTTGACAGTCATCTGCAAACTTGCTAAGCCACAGGCCATCTACCTTCGCCTGGACTTAAGAGAAATATTTTCCAAGCACTTGAGGACCCAGCACAGATCCTTGTGGTATTCCAATGGTAAATGGTCTAATTGTGGAGATGCACTGCCCAGCTTTGACAGTGTGCATTCTGTTGGTAAGCCAGTTGCCTATCCATCTAGTAATGCATGGGTTAATCCACAGATGAGAGAGTTTCTCTATGATACCTGAATGGGGGATACTGTCAAAGGGCTTGGATACATCAACATAGGTGGTATGTCCTGCTATCCCTCATCCAGGTGTTTGCAGTCATTGTCAAAGGATTCCACTCTGTTTAATAAGCAAGACCTACCCTTGATAGAACCAAAATGGGTCACTTCAAGTGTGTGGAAGGTCACCTAAGTCCCTGTGGATAAGGTAAAATATTACTTCTTCCATAGCTTTGTAGATAAGGCTATTTTTCTAATTTTTCAAGTTATTAGATTGATGTGCACTGCATATCACGCAGCAGCATATTAATTTATGTAGTATAGCTGCTATATGTTTGAAAACATTACTGAGACACTAGGGTTGCAGTGCTTGGGGTGACACAACACATGTCCGTATTGTAAATATGTGACATATTGTTAGATAGGACCTTCAGTTTGTTATGTTTCCACATGTAATTTCATGTCATAAACTGGAAATGAACAGTAAACACTTATAATATAGCATAATGTGTACATTTTCATAGCATGGTGAGCATCGGGTTTGCCCAACAGTTGACAAAATGCATACACATGAGAGATACACATTTGCACATAGCTAAGCAGTCTACAAACATGAGCAATATTTGCAGTGGGTTTAAGTGGAGATAACCACAGCATTGTAACACCACTCACCACCACTTGGCATTACTGTCCGATGCCAAATGCCTCGCAAATATAGAGGCAAAAAGTGATGGGGATCCATTGCTTTTTCTGCTACTCAGTGTGTTGTGTGTGATTCTATTTTTTGACCAGATTAAAGGTGTCAAAATGGGGTAGATAGGAAGTTAGTGAAATGGGGAGCAAGCAGGGGGTAAAACAGAGGGAAAACAATACAGGAATGTGCAGGAGGGAGGTGGAAAAGAAACATAGCAATCCATTTCTTTAACAGTATAAGCTGAACATATGTGCATAATATTAACTGAATTTGGACTGTCACCTCCAGAGAGAGGGCTGACCAAAATGCAATCATGTTGTATAGCCAATTGGACTGAATCAAGTGTGTCAAGAAGACACCTATGCAAAATGGAGAGCTATGTATGGGATGTTTATTTGTGGGACAGGTGCCTACTTTATTTTTGTTTGAGAGATTGAGGAAAGTTGGGGAAGGGATGTAGGTATGGTTGGTTCACATAAGTTGGGTAGGTGAGGAAGCAATTGCAGACAGACAAGATAAACAAGACAAGAGACAGGGATGGT
>NC_056735.1:1281164684-1281287184 GCF_019279795.1 Protopterus annectens
GTTTGAGGCCAGTAATCCTCTTTGTGAGGTACTTCTGTGGCTTTTCCAGCTGCTGCAGATGTCTTGTGAGGTACATTCCAAAAGGGGCATTGTACTCTATAATGGGTCTAATGACTGCCGAGTAGAGGGGAACAATGACCTCTTTTTTCCTGGATGAAAACCCTTTTGTGGTGAGGTGTGCCACATAGAAGGATTTCCTGACTACTATGGCAATGTGATTATCAAAGGAGAGACTACTGTCCACCTGGGTCCCAAGGTCTCTTATCACACATTTGGTGTTAAGTAGACTGCCATTTATGTGATAGTTCATGGGTACAGAGTTTTTACCAAAGGGGATGACAATGCGCTTTTTGGCATTGAGCTTGAGGCCATGCCTCTGACACCAGGCATCTGTCTCAGTGAGGCCCTTCTGTAGGATGTCCACATGATTTGGGGACTCGACTATGGCTCTTAGTTTGCAGTTATCTGTGAACTTAGTTAGCCAGAGGCCTTCTGTGTTAACTTGTACTTCAGAGAACTTGATACCAAACAGGAGAGGTCCCAGGACTGAACCCTGTGGTACTCCACTTGTCACTGGTTTGAAGTCAGATTTGGAGTCTGCAACTTTTACAGTGTGGGTTCTGTCAGTTAGCCAATTAGCAACCCATCTTGTGACGCAGGGATTTATACCTAGTTTAGTGAGTTTAGCTATAATTTCAGAATGGGGGTTTGTGTCGAAAGCCTTGGCAAGGTCAAAATAGGCTGTGAGAACCACTTTACCCTCCTCTACAGCTTTGGTGACTGCCTCAAAGAAGTCAATCAGGTTCAGAAGGCATAATCTGCCTTTCACAAACCCAAACTGGGTGGGGTCCAGAGTATGGAGGTTACCAATGTCTTTATTTATGAGTTCCATGATGATACATTCCATGGCCTTGCAGACCAGGCTCGTCAGGCTAATAGGGCAATAGTTCCCAGGATCAGTGGTGGCTCCCCCTTTGTGGAGTGGGATAACTGTTGCTGTGTGCCATTCAGTGGGCATAAAGCCTGACATGAGACTATGATTGAACATGGTGCTTAGGTTGGGAGTCAGTTTGTTCTGAAGTTTGCGTAAAATGCAGCCTGGGATGTTGTCCAGTCCCATGGAAGCTGTGTTTTTGGTTTTAGAGAGTGCAGCTTTTACCTGCATATATGTGATTACAGGGACTCTGCATTCTTCCTGTATAGATATGGGCCCTTTAGGGGGTGAGAGGAGGGTAACGTTAGCACTGAACCTATCTGCCAAGATGTTGGCAATATCAGTTGGCTCTGTAATTTTTATGCCGTTGTGCTGCAATTCAGAGCAGATCTGGGTGTTGCCGTTGAGATTCTTCACATAGCTATAGAATGCTTTGTGGCTGCCCTTAAAATCAGTGGCAATTTTGTTTTCATAGCTAGCTTTGGAGGGTCTTATAAGGGATCTCAGCTTTTTACTGAGGCTGACCAGGGAGCCCCTGCACTCATGGGATTTTACTCTCTTTTGCAACAGTTTCTTCCTCCTGTTGTAGAGTTTGTTTATGGCAGGGGACCACCAGATTGGCTTCCTTTTTTGAAGGATAATGTCTTGGTTCTGTTTGGGATAGCACAATCCATGCACTTGTGTAAGTGCTTATAGAGTGCATTTGTGTAGGATTCAGCAGTTGTAACTGTATTGTCCATCTACATGGGTGTCATGAAGTTCGCCATTCCTGTCTTAAGAAGCATGAAGTCGGCTTTGAAGAAGTTTTTTACCATGGTTTCCTTAATGGTGGGTGGGGGCGGGATGCAGATATCTAGGGTGATTAGCTTATGGTTGGAAATGACCAATGAGGAGTTGACTTCAGGTGTGGAACACCAGTCACTCATGTTGGTAATGACCAGGTCTAGGATATTGTTGCCCCTAGTGGAGGTGTGGATAAGTTGATCCAGGGCACTGGAATTTATGAATTCCAGAAAGTGTTGAGCGAAGGAGTTGGTACATGAGTATTTTTCCCAGTAAATGGTGAGGTAGTTGAAATCACCCATTATTATGGTGTTTGTTTGAACCCTAATATTTTCCAGTATATCAAGAAAAGAGGAGTGGGAATCCTGGGCCATGGTCAGGGATCTATAGCAAGCTACAATTTGGATTGCAGTTTTGCCCAGAGGTAGTTGCACTTGGATAACCTTGGATGCATTATGCTGTGCAACTTGCCTGGAGGTGTTGATATCCTTAATGAATATGGACACACCACCATCTTTGGTGTTCTGGTCCAGGTTAGATGGCTGAAAAGTGTGGTATGAGTTATAGCCTGGTAATGCAGGGGTACTTTCTACAGCCTTTCAGTCACTGCACAGATATCGATGTTCGCCATTTTAAGGAGTGCCTCGAGTGAGTGCATTTTGAGATTTAGACTTCTAGCATTGAGTAGCATTACCCTCAGTTTTTGCTTGCCTGTTCCTGTTATGTTGGTGAATTTGTCATTTGAACCTTGCCTAAAAAAGGCACTTTAGGGGCGGCAAGACCCTTAGCTGGTATCTGGAATCCTAGGGGCAACAAGTGCAGGCCATCTCTGGCAAAGCATTGTGGTCTGTTATCCATGTCATCCCAGGCAGACAGATACTGGATCCCCTTAGAATGACACCAGAAGCTTAGCCCATTGTTTGAAGTCAATCATTTTGCCCTTGTACTGCGGTATCATTCTGGGCAATGGCAGGATGCTACTCAGGGCTAGGGTCAAACTTGCCTGGGCTACAAGATCGGAGAGCTCTTCCATGTCTCTTTTCATGTAGTTCAGGGAGGTACTTCTCAGGTTGTTAACACCAACATGGACAATGACAGAGTTATATTTGTACTTGTTGTGGAGTGACCTGAGTGCGTGGGTTATGTGGCTGATCCTGGCACCCAACAGGCAGCCGACAGTAACCTTCGCCTTGTTTAGCCTGGTGAGTGGGACATCAGTGTGCCTGACTTTAGAGTCACCTGTGACTATTGTGTTGGGTACGTTGTTTTGCCTTCTGGGCTGTGATTTACTGGCACACTGAATCTGTGGGCTATGTGTCATTTCGGTTGTGTTGAGGGGGTGGAGGTTGCTTGCGTTTCTTCTTTGGAGGTCTCTGTTGCTTGAGCAGATTATTATTGAGAGCCTTTGTGAATGTTTTTGTGTTTCTATGTGTGGATTTTGGTGGTGTAGGTTTAGTGGGACTATGTGATGAGTGTGACGTGGTGTAAGTATTTACCTTCTCCTCTTGACTGTCAAGTTCAGTCTTGGTTGGAGAGAGCTTTACCTCCAGTTTGGCTAGATAAGTGCATCTCTCACAGGTTGTGGTGTTGGGTGGTAGGAGGAGAGGGTTGTCTGTGTACATTAGGCAATTGCTACATTGCCCCAAGATGCCCAGATTCATCAGATAGACAGGAGAGAACACTGGGAGCTGCCCCTTGGACATGCCTGAATAAAAAACTACTTTCCTCTGGACAAGTGAGGAAAGTGAGTATAAGAGCTTTTTTCTCTAAGCAGGTGAGAAAAGTAAGTACAAAAATTGTTTTCCTCTAGGTAAAGAGGAAGGTTGAGTGCTGTAGTAATTTGTAGCTTATTTAGTGCTAACAGCAAGTTCTGAACAAGTGCTGAGCACAAATAAGCAAATTCAAGTGCTAAAACTAAGAATATGTATCTGAATCTTGTGGTAGATATGCTATCTAATGCTTACCACTCCCACTGATAAGCTAGAATGCTTCCCTCCAATACAGAAAGGCTTGGGGGGGCTCAGAAGCTTACAAACAGACCTGGATACAGCAAATCTGTATCTGGACTAGACTAGTTACAGAAAAGGTGAGAAACAAGTGTAAATGCGGGCTTTTAAACCAGAAAGTTGAAAGAGGTGGAAAAACTGCCAAACGGCCAATAAACTACAATTTCTGGCCCAGAAACCTCTCTTGTGGTAGATAGGCTACCTAGTGTTTACCACTCCCACTGATAAGAAAGACGGCTTCCCCTCCAACACAGAAAGGCTTGGGGGGCTCAGAAGCTTACAAAAGTCCTGGATACAGAAAATCTGTATCTGGACTAGACTAGTTACAGGAAAGGTGGGAAACAAGAACAAATGCAGGCTTTTAAACCAGAAAGTTGAAAGAGATGGAAAAATTGCACAAACGGCCAATAAACTACAATTTCTGGGCCAGAAACCACTCTTGTGATAGATAGGCTACCTAGTGCTTATCACTCCCACTGATAAGCTAGAAGGCTTCCCTCCAACACAGAACTGCTTTGGGGACTCAGAAGCTTGCAAACAGTCCTGGTTACAGCCAATCTGTATCTGGACTAGACTAGGTACAGGAAAGGCAGGAAACAAGCTTAGAATTTTTTTTTTTGAAAGTGGAAAGAGAGAAAGGAGAAACAGAAGATAATTCATTTAAGGATGTAAGTGGCTTGCCCTTCACAAATGTTCTCTCTGTATTAGGTAGAATGAGCTAGTGACACTAGACTGGAATAGAGCTGGGATAGAGCTGAACAGATGGGACTGGTAGGAGTGTCTGAAGTAAAAATATGATCTCACTGTACTCGGTTGAGTCAGCAAATGAGATAGACCCAGGAGCAGTGTTCAAACACAAATTTACTGGAGGGGCGGGCAATTCCAAAGCCACAAAGATTAAAAGAACAGGGAAGGAGGGTGGGAAACTAACTGCAGAGAGAGAGAGAGAGAGAGAGAGAGAGAGAGACCACAGTATTCTATGAAACAATTACATAGAAAATAAATAACTACAGAGAGACACATACCACAATATTCAATGAAACAATTAAATAGACAGAAAAATAAAATGCAGTACAATCTTTAACACTGCAAGTTTGTACTTAACTCAGCTAGTAATGCAATTAATTGTAGGTATGTTGAATAGCTCCACCATGTAAGACTGGTTGATTAGCATACAATTCATCTGCTTATGCAGAAATTAGCATGCCACAGTGCTTACCTTGTTTGTGCAGCACTGAACACCATGTAAAGTCACTTAAAAACTGACTGTGGCCATATGTGCATTGTGCTGCAACATGCACATGGTGAAAAATGACAGTGTAGGCTGTACTGAATCCCGCTGAGAGTTTTAAGTGCAGAAAGGAGTATGAATACTTACTATTCACTTTATAAAATGACAACATACTCCTCTGTGTGCCACAAAATGGCAGGAGTTACAAAGAAATACATGTCTGACAACATTTTGAAACTAAAATTCCCACTCTGGCCAAATTACATGCAAAACAAGTGAAATACATATCCCTGAGATTGCAAAGTTTGAAGTAAGACCAGTGTAAGCAGCCCTTATCACTAGAACAAAGTGGTGGACAATGAAAAACGCAAAACTCTTCCTAAAACTGTAATGACATCATGGACATAAATAAAAACAAGTATAATTCTTCTCGGACCAAGGACCATTTTGAAGACACTTTGAAAGTGTCTGCTTTAAGAATGACACTGAATGCAACCAGCTTGATGCTCAAGAATGATGTTAATTCTCTCATTAAGAAAAGCAAAAACATTTTTTCCTTGGAATAACAGAGGTATGTTCCAGGCTGAATCATCAGTAAAGTTCTGAACATTGATGTTCAAGGTAAGAATAGACTAAGCAGCCTGGTGTGAGTAGTGATCATATACAAAAATCCTCCTGAAGCTGCAGTGATATTTACCATCTTTGGAAGTATCATGTGATAATACTCACTTCAACACTGACTGACAAATATGTACTATAGCAATGCTTCATGTTTCCACTGCTTGTAACTGAAAAAAAGTAATTTAAAATGTTGTTTATTCTTCTAATTTAACACTTACTTCACAAGCTTTGGTTGTATTCTTCAGAAAAGGCAGCTATACAGCATAAAATGACCCTGACATATGATGAAGGGGTGATGCTGTCTATAGTATAAATATTCCAAGAGAAAAGTATCTTAATGCACCCATTCCTGTACTTGTACCTGAGATTTCCAGGCATAGGTCAACTGTGAGCACATCTACACTGATATGTCTCATCTTGGAATCTGGACAGGGGACACAAATGTGTGGCAGAAGGTCAGAAGGGAGAAACTCATGAATTAGAAATGAGGGTGAACATATTTAATAAAAAAAAAAAAAGCAAAAGTTACAAAATTCCCCATGGCTGTAGCTACTAAAATAAAAGCTACAGCCCAGCTCACTGTTCCAATAAACAAAGAACATATAGCCTGCCACTTATATCAAAATTTATAAAAGAAAACTTCACATATATAGTACAGGACTGATCCTCAGAGCAGGGTAACGTAGAAAACAAAAATATATAGTCATAGGGGTGCCAGAAGTAGGTAAATATCCTAACATGTAAATGCACTCCTGACAACCTTAAATAAAAAATTGACAGAAAATGCACTTAGTCTAATGTACTGTACAAGTACTGGTACATATAGATCCCAGACACATGCAGTACTTGTAAACCTTTCCCCAGTCCATTCAAAATGGCAAGAAGAGAGTTTTTAAAAACATGTTGTACAATGCAATGCCTTTATTTAAAACAGTTAAGTAATTTCTCCTTTTTTAATAATGGTATTGTATAAGAGTAATAATCCATACTTTTTGGCTGTGGTAATTCTTGTTTACTCATGGCTGGCTTTGATTAGACAGTACCAGCCATGGGTGGATCAAGCCTCACCCATACCCCCATCTTCATATTTCACATCTGCATCACCTTTAGCTTACCAGAAAACTGTATAGTTTTAATTACAGATAAACCACTTCATAGTTTCAATCATTGCATATTGTGAGCATCACATAAACAGCATGGATTCAAGTTCAAATTAAAGCTGAAAGTTGAAAAGTTTATGAAAAATGTCCAAAATTTAAAAATAACATTCAGTATTGAAGAGATAGCTAATGAATGTGAAAAGTCAAATTGTTATATATGTGCTGATTACTCATTTTATAAAGATGATTTATTATAAGACTATGATGGAATTATTCTCAGCTTATCAGCAAAAATACAGAAAACAAAATTGATGCAAATGAATGAATAGCAGGTAAAATGGTAGTAAAGTAAAATAAGGGGGAAAAAGCTTAGTCAATAAGTGTTGTCAGATTAGTCAAAATGTGTATCAAAATTTGTTTATTTGAAATGGGTTCAGTTCTAATGAATGCAAGATTTTTATTTTATTTAAATTGATAGCACATGTTGTAAGTGTGTATTGCATTTCATTTTATTGCATATTAGCAAATTAGACAAATATTTCATATGGATGGTTACCTTGTATTTATATACTGACCACAATATATTTATTATAGGCCATGCAGCATTCAACAATAACTCAATTTTTTATTTGGTATTTCTATTGTGAGTAGAGACACACTGTTTCATATTCTACTAATTAGGTACAGACTGTAACTATTTAGTTGGTTATTTATTGTTGTTAACCTGGTAAGTGGGATGATCCATAGTCTCCTTTCAACCATGACCCTACCCACAAAAGTAGGGTATTAAAATATATGGACAGTTCAGTATATCCAGTCAGCCAGTATGTTTTTGGAAGGTGGGAGACCCATGCTGACATGTGGATAGCATAAAGACTTCACAAAAAAGAATAAGTGGAGATCAGGATTGAACCGAAGACTTGTGAAACTGATATCCTAAAAATGAGATAGTGTGCCATTTTATAGTTATACAGGAAATGAATCATAGCAGGCAATCACCTGGTACAGGAATATGCATATTAATTTAGGAAAATCATACTACTAGGCACATTGGTTTCAGAAATTTGATCCCTCATTATGTAGAGGCAAAATTTTGCCTGTCTGTCTGTCTGACTCCCTCTCTTTGTGCTGCTGGCAACTCAAGTTTGGGAACTGACTTTTTATCCCAGTAGAGTTGGCCAGGATGATAGGATGAAGCAGCCAAAGGCCAGCTTTCCTATGCCTGCAGAAGAATGAGGAAAAAGCCCAATGTCTGGGCAATCCTGGTGCAGACCAAGAGCCTCACAGGACATCTTAGGTTTAACACAGGTGGTTGGAGATCATGTCCCTAGTGACAGCCACATCTGTGGTTACTGTCTGCCCTCCACAAGGATGATGGCTATAAGGCTCCATGCTCTTCAATTCCCAGTTGGATTTCACTCTCCCCAAACCTAATAATGAGAACTGTTGAGGTGGGTGGTTGGAATAATGGTTAAGGTGTTTACCTGACAGACCCAAGGTGCAGGGTTTGATTCTCCCATGAGGTAATTGGCTAGGCTTAAAATGGCCCACAAAGGCACTTAGCCTTGTACTAATCTATGAACCTGTGAACTTCTCAATAAGTCATCTCTGCACTCATTGAAGGTCATATTCAAGTTATTCATCCAGGAACAAATGGTGATTCATAGACAGGTGAATGTGGAAGACAGGGATAACAGCCCAAGCCAGTGCAAGCAGGTTGGAAGGACATCAGAGAGGAAACTTAAAAAAAAAAAATATATATATATATATTAAAGTCCTCCATGTTGAATTTTTTTACTCTGCATGCAAATACAGATTTTGATGACAGATAAGTACTACTTATCTATTCGCCTATGTATCAAATAAGGTACTGTGAGTCTGCTTCAAAGTACCAAAGCAGATCTTCCTCATGCTCAGCCTACTAATATTATCTTCCTTTCTGACAAGACCATCACTAGTATAAAGTACATTTCAGAAAGTTTAAAGCATGTTTATAGGGGAGGGGTTGCTATCCCCATGAATGGGTTAATTCCCTTTACTTTAAGTGGGTGTACACTTGGATGTATACTTAGAAATCAAGGGGTAGAGCCCCATGCAAAAAAAACACTGCAATTAATGTAATTATCACAATGACCTTACAGGCAGTTTCAAGTTCATTTGTTGTAGGTCATCATGACACACTACACTTCAATGACTCCAAGATGACCCAGCAGAAGATTTACTTTACTAGTAGTTTATTTCTTTATTAATCCCACCCCTCCAAAGCTGTGCCTTAGCCTTGTTCTATAAATTCCTGAAATATTTCATTGTGTTTGGCTGCATTGCTTTCAGGTAAAGTAATCCTTTACCATGTTTTTGAAACAGAATATTAATTTAACAAGAAATTGTTAAATACTATGTTTCAGAATCATAAAAAAATTAACATAATTTTATTATATTAACAACATTTTATTTAAGATGTGGATTAAAAGAATTACATTCAGGTTAGGGTATTCTACCCAATGGAAAAAAAAATTGAAAATGTCTGCTTTAGTGCAGTCACTATATTAGAATAACTTCTTCAGAAATGGGATTAATCAAACTTTCTAAGTTTGGCGAAACACATTTTTAATATTACCAGAAACAAAAAAGTCAGCTCGTATGAATGGCTATAAAGACTTTAATATCAAACAAATAAAAAATATAAAAACAGGATGAGTGCTTTCGCATCACAAACAGGATGCTTCATCAGATCTAAAAAGCATTATACATTGCATACATTTAAATGGTTCAAATCTAACGCCTCAGGCCACGTGACCTGAAGGCCTGTTTTAAAGGAACATATTAATTTAATCCTTTATCGCTAGTTGCCTGTAACAGTAAAATCCACTTAGTTTCTAGAATTTCTGTATTGGTTTTAACATCGTCACCTCTAATATTAGGAACAAATATCTCTAACACAAAAAACTTAAAAGAATGTGTAGAAATTTCTTTTTTACATGTTTTCCAAGTGCATTCCTATCATTACACTTATTTATACTATAAATATGCTCCCTAATCCTATCTCTAAAACAACAATTTGTTTTGCCAACATAATAACAGTTACAGACAACACAATGAGCAAAATAAACAACATTGTGTGGACCACAATCAGCAAAAAAATTAAAACTGAACTTACAGTTCATGACAGGATGCATAAAATAGTTGCACTCATCAACATAGCTGCAAATATTGCAGTCACCACATCTATATGTTCCTTTCCGAGCTGGTCTAAGTTCAGTGTCTCCCGTGAGGGGTTTATAACAAATTATTCTTTTAATGGACTTAAAATTCCTATACGTAAATTTAGGTTAATTCCCTATAATGTCTCTAAGTTTAGGGCCTGTCATAAGTATGTTCCAGTGCAAGAAGAATAGTTTATTGCATGCACAAAATGTGCATCCTAAACATCCGAAGAGGAATGTAATGAAGAGTCATCTCTTCAGACATGCACAATTACATAATAAGGACAGTGATATGCATTCTTCTTTTGATGTTTTGGTGAATTAATTTTGTCAGAGGTGTTATTGTGAGTCTATGGTGCACCAAATACAGAATGCGGTGTTGGCGTGTCACCATACGAGAGCACAACCATATTTCGGTGATGCTCGTAGGAACACACAGACAGTTATCAATGATGGGGATAATACAGTAAAGCTATGCCTGAACTACTCCAACAATGTACATTGTGTCTGCAGTGTCATTAGGAAGCACTAGAATATACTTATGACAGACCCTAAACTTAGAGACATTATAGGGAATTAACCTAAATTTACATATAGGAATTTTAAGTCCATTAAAAGAATGATTTGCTATAAACCCCTCATGGGAGACATTGAACTTAGACCAGCTCGGAAAGGAACATATAGATGTTGTGACTGCAATATTTGGAGCTATGTTGATGAGTGCAACTATTTTATGCATTCTGTCACAAATTGTAAGTTCAGTTTTAATTTCTTTGCTGATTGCGGTACACAAAATTTTGTTTATTTTGCTCATTGTGTCATCTGTAATTGTTATTATGTTGGCAAAACAAATTGTTGTTTTAGAGATAGGATTACAGAGCATATTTATAGTATGAATAAGTGTGGTGATAGGAATGCACTTGGAAAACATTTAAAAAAAGAAGGTTCTACACATTATTTTAAGTTTTTTATGTTAGAGATATTTGTACCTAATATTAGGGTGATGTTAAAACTAGTACAGAAAGACTAGAAACTAAATGGATTTTATTGTTACAGGCAACTAGTGATAAAGGATTAAATAAATATGCTCCTTTAAAACTGTCCCTCAGGTCACGTGGCCTGAGGTGCTAGATTTGAACTATTTAAATGTATGTAATGTATAAAGCCTTTTAGATCTGATACAGCATCCTGTTTGTGACGTAAAAGTGCTCATCCTGTTTTTATATTTTTCATTTGTTTGATATTAAAGTGTTTATAGCCATCTGTATGAGCTGACATTTTGTTTCTGGTTTTATTTATTTGTTCTAGTAGGCTTGAGCTCCTTTGTTTGGCAGATTTGTTACATTTTTAGTACTGACAACTGGAGAGGGGAAGAGTCACCAACAGCAAATACAGCATTCTCTTAATGAAGCATGAAAGACTTGGTATGTCTATTGAGAAAGGAATTTGAGTACCAAAGTCAAGACTACATGTGTCTTTTCTTTCTTCTAAGAAAGGATTTTTTTTTTAGTTCTCTACTGTTGCTGCTAATGTAATGATTACAGCTGCAGCTAATTGCCCATTCTTTGAGGTGAGAGCTCGGTGACTTGTACCACAATTGTTATGCTGTGCTAGTGGATGGCTTTTTCCCTTTTGCTCTAACATCCCATAGACAGCCAATCATGCAGTGTGCCTATGTATAGCACTGTGTGGGTTTTGCACTTTGAATAATTGCCATATCCTGTATGGGGTTATAATGAGGATGAAATAAGTGGTCTCCTAGGGTCCAAAGCTTCAGGTAGGACCCATGGCAAGCCAAATAGACAAATGTTTCCATTCATGACTATAAGCGTGACTTTTGCAACCAAAAGTCTCTCTCTCTCTCTCTCACTCTCTCTCTGTCACATAGAGCAGACCCAAAAGCAGTACAACAACAGGAAGCAGTGTGTGCCAAAAAACAAACATGAGACAACATTAGCTTTGAATCATAGTACACACCATGAGACAAGCATGAGAAAGCAAGCTGGCTTTAGAGATTTACTTGAATGGAAATATAGCACACACAGGAAAGCTGGCCTTAGACATGGAAATATTACAGAGGCACACTGATTTCTTTCTTCTTTTTTGCTGGAGCAGTGATTTCAAGTATGCGTGTGTGTGTGTGTGTGTGTGTGTGTGTGTGTGTGTGTGTGTGTGTGTGTGTGTGTGTGTGTGTGTGTGTGTGTGTGTGTGTGTGTGTGTGTGCATGCATGTGTGTGTGTGTGTGTGTGTGTGTGTGTGTGTGTGTGTGTGTGTGTGTGTGTTTCAGATGGTAAAGTTCTCTATTTGTTAAAACTGGTTAATTTATGATATCATCACATCAGTATGACTGTTTGGTTAAGTGACTTACTCAGAGTGATGCAGTAAGCAGGTGGTAGTAGAAACAATCGCACTATGCAGTCCTGACTACAGGAAGCAGCTTCTTAAGAGCTAAGAGCCTTAATTCTCTGCTCTGTCAAACATTCTCACACTTGTGCATTTTCTGATAAATCACTGAAGATTAAAAGTCACTGACATTTACAGTCAGTCAGCTGTGCTATTCATTAGAGTTCCATGCAATGTTAATGCACCGTTGCCTGTAGTAAAAGGTACAGGGTTTGAACCTTTTCACCTCCATTTCCATTCTGTGTTACTCTGAGCAAGCTTTGAGCAAGTTGTATGGTCACATCTGCATGTGTCTGTATAAATACTTTGTTCCTGCATTCTGTTATTCCATTTCTAGTTTAAAATAAGCATAAAGGGTTAATGCAACTGTTTCCTATGCCAAGAGTTTGTGGTTTAAATCCTTCTCCTCCCTTTTAATTTAGTCCTGCAGTTGGTACAGAGAGTTAGGTCTGTATGGTGCAGCATTTGATTTCCTTAACTCCCATTTGCCTACTGTCTAACCTTGAGCAAATCAAACCATGCTTGGGGCATTGGATATTTGGACTAGGATCCGTAGTGGTCCCCTGGACTGCAAACCCAGTAACTAGCAGTGAACCTGATTAATTAAGGCATAAATAGGATACTGCTGTTCTGGAACAGTCTCTCCATATTAAACAAAGCTCGTTCCTATCCATATTCAAGCTCAACTTGGATCTATGGATGGGAAACAGAAAATGCAACCCAGGATTGTCACCTTTGCTCCTAATGGACAAAGGTACCTCCTAAATGCTTTATCCCTTGCACGGGTCCCCTTAAATTATCTATAGTATGATCTCAGTTATCATCACTTGGGATAATATATAATTTTTGACCACGGAATGGCTAAGGCCAGTCTAACATGAAATGGGATAGGCTAATTCAAGCACAAAAAGGGAAATTGGCTACGCTTAAAATGGCCCTACCTATGAACCTATAAAGGAAAGAAATTGATTGTAGTAAACAGAAGCATGGCTAATGAGCCTTATTATTTGGGGAATATCTGTGTTACCTTGTTTTCTTGAATGTTGATAGTGCATTTATTATTTAGCTGTGAATAAATAGACTAGAGTTAAGACAATCATTTAATGTTAATATTTTGACTACACATGCATTTTAATTTAGCTTGTTTTTTGGGGTACAGCAGTTTGTCTAGCACTTAGTACTGCTGGGTAAAGCTATAAACTGTTAAAGAGCTGCTTCCTGTGGTACAGAGTTTGATTCACTCAGCATTTGTTTGTTTTCTGTGTGACTCTGACCATGTTACTTTACTTGACAGTACTTCTGGGCTGCTACTAAAAAGGGACACTTGTGTCCAGTGGGCTATTCTAGCATTATACATTTCTCTTTTGAATTCCTGCACCCTTCACAAAAAACAGTAATTAGTGTTTCACTATATGATGTTTGATCAAGAATCCAAGCAACTCTCTTGTAGTTTAGTAGGTTGCCAGATACATTTTCACTAAGTATGAGTTTCAAGGGAAGAGAAGCTTACTGTTTCTCATGCAAAGTGCGTTGTCAATGTGAGAGTGTTTTGTTTAGAAAATGTCTGTCAATGTTTTGCTGTAAAATTTAAAATGAGAGGTTTAAATGAAATCCAAAACTCTGTGAAAATTGTAAAAATAAAGAAGAAATTAGTATGTACACTGACATGTTTTCAAAAGTATTTATGGTAATTGAGGAGAGACAGACAACTAATGAGATGCTGCTATGGCTTGCAGGGGGCTGATTCATTTCCATGCAGTGTGCCCCATTTGACCATGATCTGCTTCTGTTGACTCTGGAAATGTATGCTGCAACAATATGGCATTATTGGACATTCAAGTATGATGTCAGAGGGAATAGCTACTGTTGATGACAGAAAAGACATAGCTCAAAAATTAGATGTAGGAGTCATGCAAGCATGTAATCCCCCCCCCAAAAAAAAATTGGATGCAGTAATATTTCAGATTTTTGCATGACTTGCAGAATAATGAACAAAAGCTGCTGCAGCATCTATAATCATCATAATCAACCAGTTTTTTTCTCATTTTCTACATGGGGTTGGTGTGTCATGTCAACCGTCGTCATCTTTTTCTGTTCATTTCCACTCTCCTGCCTTCTTCAATACTCATACCTGACTGTCACAGATCTTCTCTCCTACAATCCATCCAGCTTTTTCCTGGATGCCCTTGTTTTCTCTTGCCTTCTTCCTGTCTGTCCCAAATCTTCTTCACCAGATTGTTTTCTGCTTTTCTGCACATGTGCCTGAACTACTGTAATCTGTTCTGTTTGACCTTTTCTGCAATTGGAGGCACTTTGGCTTCTGCTCTTATGTCCTCATTTCTTCATCTGTCCCACAGTGTGCATCCTACCACTCTTCTCAGGCACTTAATTTCCATCACCTCTAGCTTTCACCGCTGCTCTGCCTTTACTGCCCAGGTTTCTGTACCATATATTAGTACTGATCTCACCAGTGTTTTGTATAGCTTACATTTCAGCTTCTTTGGCATTATTTTGGCATACACTACAACTGACACTCCATGCCAGTTGGCTGCAGCCTCTCTGATTCTAGCTGTCAACTCCATTCCCGTCTCCTCCATCACCCGTCCCAGATTCTTGAAGCTGTTAACCTGCTCCACTATTTTCCCTTCTATTTCAATTCTCAGCTTCTTCTGAACTCCACTATTAACTTCCCCTTGCAAGTGCCTTATCTGTGCTTAGTTTCATCCCATGTGCCTAGAGGTTTGCATTCTATTCGCCTAGCCCTTGCTGAAGTTCTTGCACAGAGTCTGCCTGTAATGGCACATCATCTGCATACAGCAACTTCTTTGCTCTGTCCCATTAAACCTGTTTGCTAATGTAGTGCATCACCAGTATGAACAGCAGTGGGCTCAGAGATGAACCCTAGTGCACACACACTCCCACTGGGAACCCCTGTGTGAGACTGAACACCATTCATACTTGAGTCATTTGGTCCTTGAACATAGCCTGCACTAATTCTACCAATGTTTCTGGGACTTCAGACCACCGCAGTACTGCCTGAATCATAGGTTCATAGGCTAAAGGCCCTGGAGCCTTTACAAGCCTAGCCCATAGAAGTTCCCTGCCATTGTGCCACCCGACATTAGTTCCCATTGTCTCTGTCAAGTACAGCCACTGGAGTGAACCCCGGGATGAACTTTCTATTTCCCATCACTCATCAAGATTTCTCTTTAAGAGGGCCAGTAAGATGCTCTGCTTGACGTGTATGGGGAGTCTATTCCAGAGCATGGGCATCATGTTTCTTGGGACCTTGTTATATGCTTTCTCCAAGTTTAGGAATGCCTAGCTGGGCTCTTTTCTCATCTCTAGCATCTTCTCAACTACCTGTCTCACTGCAAACATCTGGTCAGTTGTTCTGTATCCTGATCTGAACCTGAACTGCTTGTCTCTCATCTTACTTTCTACTATTCTGCATATTTGTTTATCAATCACCCTCTCCAGAACTTTCATGCAGTGTGATAGGAGTTTGATACATCTATACCGCCCACAGTTGTGGATGTCATCTTTGTTCTTGAACACTGGAAATAGTATGCTTATTCTCCAGTCAGCTGGAATACACCTTTTGCATTGCACTATTGTAAGTACCCTCAGGAGCAATTTCTTCCCTAGCTCACCTGGCATCTTTATCATATCTGCTATGACCTCATCTGTCCCTACTGCTTTCTCTGATTTCATATTCTTTAGTGCTCCTCTTTTCTCATTGTAGGCTGTGTCTGTGGCAGTACATCTGTGGGATTTTCTTTATTCAGCAGCTGCTGGAAGTACTCCTTCCATCTTCCTTTGATGTCCCATGGACTGGTGAGCAGGTTATTGCTGGCAGCCTTTATGAAGGATATTTGACTATCTTCTTTATCTTTCTATCTTTGCCTTGCAACCTGATGCAGTTTCTGTGTGCCATCCAGCAAGTCACTTTCCAGAAGCTGGTAGAGTGCCTCTGATGAACATACTATTACAACTCCTTTCTTAGCCTCTTTGTTAGCCAACTAGTATTCCTTTATAGCCTGGCCTGTATTTTCTATCTCCCAATTTTTCCTACACTCCTTCCTTTTTTGATAACTTCCTGGACTTCCTCCTTCTACCACCAGCTTTCCTTATGTACTTTATTTCCATGCCTGGCTTGGTCACATATCTGTTCTGTAGTCCTCACACATGCTGTTTTGAGGTGCTGCTATTCTTCTTCCACTCCACCTATCTTCTCTTCTTCCTGCGGTGCTAGAGTCTTGAGTAATTCCTTGAACTGTTGTGCTTTCTCACCACTCAACCCCCATATGTTGACAAGCTTGTGATTTTTATTTCATGTAGTCTATCCAAAACTACCAATAATGCACATCCACTTTATTTCTTCATGACAATAAGGGGTATACACAGTCAACAAAGTGGTTGTAACTGCTGATGGCAGTAGTGGTGGGGCTATCTGTGAATGAAAGTACCTTATGCTCTTATTATTGTTTTCAATCAGTCTTTAAATTGATTCGGCTGGACTGGTGTGCATGAGTGTGTGAATTATGTTGGAATACTTTTATATCATTATTGTGTTTGTGTGAAATGAAATTAAAATATGTTACTTTGGTCATCAACAATATAGCTATACTTGGGTTTAGAGGATGTCTATTGATAAAAATGACTGACCCCGGTGGGCTGATAAAGTTAAAAAGTCATTAGTCTGTCTTTGCAGGATTTGTGTATTTTTATCTAAAGCAAATTTGAATACTTTACTGTAGCCAGTTTTATCACAATCAGGTATGTAATGTGTATGCAGTCAACATACTGGTCATAATTGATGAGTATGGATATTGGTGGATTAAAATTCAACATTTTAAGTGAGGTTTTTAATGAATGAATGTTCTGAAATGGGTATTTTTGTCATTACTGGTTAATACATTTTGTTTTACTACTGATGGAAACATTTTCAAAACTAGAAATTTAAAACACATCCTAACAAATGTTGCAGAATTAAACAAGAAATATAATTTGAAACAATCAGGAAGATGAATCAAAAAGAACACATGCATTTATGCATGATCCTAAAATGTGTGTGGAGGGTGGCAATGATATGAAAACAGCCTGAGGCCTAAGGTACACTTAATTTGCTAAAGGTCAACACACTCTTTATTCTGTGATTCTGTTTGTTGATTCATTTGTCTCAACCAGAGGTTGTATAAGCAGAACTAATCCTAAGTATCACCCATGGAAAAATACCAAACAATCAGCAAATGGATTCTTTCTAGCCATTACTATAAGATGCAATAAACTAGTCATACCTATGTTAGTAATATTACAAATGGATGTTGTCCTTGTTTTCCACTGAATTGGACTACAGCATGGCCCTCTAAATAATAAAGCACTTCATTTAATAAAAGCTGCTTAGCAGAAGTGAGTATTGATCAAATTTATGGGCAACACCTCTTTTCTTCCACACATACTGTATGCACATTGCCATGTGAAACATTTCTGATCTCACACTTGGAATGAACAATTTGATATAAACTGTTACAAAGTTGTCATGCATGTGATAGTATGCAGTGGAGTATAAATGGAAAAAGGAATATTGCCATATCATGCTATAAAGACCAACAAATTCATTTTATAGCTTGGGGATACATGGCTGACTTTTTGTCACATTTGATTGCTGTCAATACTACTACAGGTTGCAGTAAATTATGTGATTGAACAATACCAAATTCATGTTAGCATGGACATTTGGGTGTAGCTAATTTTGTACTCATTTGCATCCTTCTAATTTATTTGACCCCGTCTGATTAATCTAAGGGCATGATTTTTGTCTCTGTTCTGACAGGCCTCACGAATAACTCCCAGATGAATGCATTGCTCTTTTGGTTTGACAGTTAGTACAGGGGATTAAGGCAAATGGCTGCATCCTATAGTCCAGGGTTTGGATGCCTCCATTTCTTACTATGTGACTTAGAGGAAGACACTTAACGAGACAAATGGAAAATTGGACTAAGCTCTTCAATGTTCTTCAGGACCACATGTCTTATGATCATAACAATGTACATGTTGCACAGATCCAGGAACCTATGATAATAACATTTGCATATTGTCAACATATAAACAAAATAAAATAAAACAAATAAATATTGCAAAGATCCATGAATCAATGATTGCAGCTATGTATATGTTGCAGACATCCCTCATTTAACCTATCTTATGGACTAACTACAGTGGATATAAAAAGTGTACACACCCCTATTAAAATTTCAGGTTTTTGTGATGTAAAAAAATGAGACCACAATAAATCATTTCAACACTTTTCCTACCTTTAATGTGACCTATAATCTGTACAATTCAATTGAAAAACAAACAAATCTGTTAGGGGAAAAAATATTAAAAAAAAACATACAATAAGCTGGTTGGATAAGTGTGCACACCCTTAAACTAATACTTTGTTAAAGCACCTTTTGCTTTAATTACAATATTCAGTCTTCTTGGGTACACACCTGCCATCAATTAAAGAGACTGATTAACCTGAAATAAAGTTCTACTGTCACAGTATGATTTTCCTGACATTTACTCAGTTGCCTGCTACAGCAAAAGCCATGGTTCGCAGAGAGCTTACAAAGCATCAAAGGGATCTCATTGTTGAAAGGTATCAGTCAAGAGAAGGGTACAAAAAATTTTCCACAGCATTGGATATACCATGGAACACAGTGAAGACAGTCATCAAAAAGTGGAGAAAATATGGGACAACAGTGACATTGCAAAGAACTGGACATCCCTCCAAAATTGATGAAAAGGCAAGATGAAAGCTGGAAAGGGAGACTGCCAAGAGACCTACAGCAACACTGAAGGAGCTGCAGAAATTTTTGGCAAGCACTGATTGTGTACAACATATGACAACAATCTCCCATATTCTCCATATGTCTAGCTTATGGGGTAGGGTTGCAAGATGGAAGCCTTTTCTTACACAGAAAAACATCCAGGCCTGGCTAAAATGTGCAAAACAATACATCAAGTCTCCCAAAAGCATGTGGGAAAATGTGTTATGATCTGATGAGACCAAGGTTGACCTTTTTGGTCACAATTCCTAAAGGTACGTTTGAAGCAAAGAACAACACTGCACATCACCAAAAGAACACCATCCCCACCGTGGTGGCAGTATCATGCTTTGGGGTTGCTTTTCTTCAGCTGGAACTGGGGCTTTAGTCAAGGTGGAGGGAATTATGAAAAGTTCCAAATACCAGTCACGTTTGGCCCAAAACTTTCAGGCTTCTGCTAGAAAGCTGAAGATGAACAGGAATTTCACCTTTAAACACTACAATGACCCCAAGCATACATCCAAATCAACAAAAGAATGGCTTCACCATAAGAAGTTTGGGAATGGCCCAGCCAGAGCCCAGACCTAAATCCAATAAAAAATCAGTGGGGTGACCTGAAGTGGGCTATGTACAAGAGATGCCCATGCAATCTGTCCGATTTGGAGAGTTTTTGCAAGGAAGAGTGGGCAAATATTGCCAAGTCAAGATGTGCCATGCTGAAAGACTCCTGCCCAAGAAGACTGAATGCTGTAATTAAAGCAAAAGATGCTTCAACAAAGTATTAGTTTAAGGGTGTGCACACTTATGCAACCAGCTTATTATACGTTTTTTATTTTTTATATTTTTCCCCTAACAGATTTGTTTGTTTTTCAGTTGAATTGTACAGGTTATAGGTCACATTAAACTTGGGAAAAGTTTTGAAATGATTTATTGTGGTCTGAAATGATTTATTGTCGTCTCATTTTTTTATATCACAAAAACATGGCATTTTAACAGGGGTGTGTACACTTTTTATATCCACTGCATATCCAGCTCTTACTTTAAATTCCAATTCATTCTGGATTATCAAAAGAATCTTGCTTTAAGTGACTATTGACTGTGAAGCATTAGGTTGCTATCCACTGAAGTGAGAGTAGGTTTTGCAAGAATCCTTTTACACCCATGTTAACACGTACCCTACCTTTGTTGTTTTGAGGTTCTTAGGGAAATGCCATTTTTTTTTACAAAGTCAATCATTAAATTAATTTTCTTCCTGTACCCTCAGGAATATTACTGTATCCTTCATTCAAAGCTAAATGGCTTATTTTTTGTTGCCAGTTCAGGATACTTTGTCTCTCCCTGTTAAACAGGTTACTCTGCTTCATTATGTGTCCATGTTCTGGGAAAAAATAACTGTCCACTGACTCATTAACATGTTCCTTGTGACATTAGACTGCAAATACCACTAGTTTCCTAAAACAAAGCAAATCTAAAATTTCTAGGGATGTATTGGGGGGTGCTGTCCATTATTTGGTGGGAAATTTTTCCTTTCAGTCCTACCCTAGTTTCCTTACCCATGTGTTCACATTGTAGACTAGGCATGCAACGGGAATGTGCAACATCTAACCTCCACTCTAACTTCCATTAAACTACACCTTCCCTGTTTTATCCTCAGTGTCCTGCAGGGACATCATGGAGTTCCCACACAACTGCCCTCCCTCCCAGAATGGACATGCCTCCATCCCTCTCTGCTGCTCCATCATTTTCCAGAGCAGCTAATTGAACCCAGAACAACTGGGTCATAGTCGCTGCTTTATCTCTCTATGCCACTGGAGTGGCTAATCATAAATTATATGAACCATGACAGGTATGCACTCACTAAGTACTATAACTTGCATAATTACTCACAAAAATATATTATTAGTAGCTTTGTTGCTTGAAATAGTCAGAAGTTTGGGTATTCACTGGCCAGTAAGGCAAAAAATAACAAATTCAGCTTTGAAGTATACTTAAACTGTCAGAGACAAACACTGAAGCCAATCTGACTTTCTCCAGAATGAAAACAGGATAATACTATTGAAAATAGTAGTATTGTTTGTGTGTTAGTACACTAATTTTTATAATTACATGGAATTTCATAAATGCACCTTCAAGAACACACTCACAATGTTAAGAAGGTGACCCTCTTACACAGCTCTTAACAAATGTAATCAGAGTACTGCAGTGCTTTAAGAATGAAAAAAATGTAAGTATTAATCCAATATTTAAGAAGAAAAGTAACCCAGATGTAAAAAAAAAAATCTTGTGATGCAGATGACCCACATTTGATTAATGGATTTGATGTCTGAGGAGCTGAGAGGGGAGGACAGGCATGTCTGTTCTGGGAGGGAAGGAGGAAGACATACGTATACAGGGCATACAGCACAGTTAGAGTTCTCTGCCAAGGGCTGGGTAGAGAAATGTGAAGTGCTTCCTGAGGGCATGCTCAGGGCACACAGCAGAGTGAGATTTCTCTGCCAGGGGCTGGGTACAGAAATGTGAAGTGCTTCCTGAGGGCATGCACAGGACATGCAGCACAGTTAGATTTTCTTCTGCCAAGGGCTGGGTATAGAAATGTGAAGTGCTTTCTGAGGGTGTTTGGGGTGAGGGGTGATTTCTGCATGGTCTGCCCATTGCATTCCCTACCCAAAGAGGGTTACCAGAGCATAAGTTTGAAGTAAATTAAGTGAAAATACTTCTACAGCAGTATGATGCAGATTCAAGATGCCTTGCTGGCCCTGCCTCTTATCAGAATATGTCTATGGAGGGGCAGGAGGGGATTTATTTTTCTGAAACAATGGCATTCAGTTTGTACAGAATGATCTGCAAGGCAACACAATTTACATTGTAAAATGCTTTTACTTTTATATATGGCTTTCAGAAAAAAAATCTTGGGTGTCATGCAATACATAAATACTGCAAAAGTGTGTGATGTGTTTTGCTTGTATTTTACATTTTATTTCAGGGCAGCTATTGAGTGAAGTTTGAGAACTGATGGACTGAGTAACTGTTTATTTCCTCTCTTCTTTCACTGAGTACTTTTTTTCTAATTGCTTTTTTCTCTCCTGTTTAGTTTGAGGTGGTAGGGGTGCATCTTACTAGCAGGGATTCCTTTAAATTCAACCTTTTGTGAGCAGCAGCAGCATTTTCCATAAGTACTGCAACAAAAGTTTGATGTGATCAATTTGTATCTTACATTTTATTTTGTGGCAGCAACTGAGTAAGGTTTGAGTGATGGTGAACTGAGTAGCTGGCTTATTCATATCCTGTCTCACTGCATTTCAGGGGATATTCTAGTGTGTTAACTTTACATACTTTTCTTTTTGTCTCTTGTTTGCTTGGAGATGGTTGTGGTGGTGGGTGGGGGCTGTCATACTAACAGGGTGCGTCCTTCCATGTTTTAATGTTTAGCAAACAAAAAGATGCCCAATGCTGAGAGTAAGAACACTTTTAATTCCAAAAAACAGATACAAACAAAAACAGGTAAGTGCTTTCACGATTGCTCGCTTCTTCAGACCTTAACAAACAATATGAAAAGACAGGCCTTTAAATACAAAAAAACTTCCAGTTAATTAAAACCAATTAAAACTGTTGGGTGTTAACACTTATCAGTGAACTAAGCCTCTCTTCTTTAGGAGAGACTTTAAAGCAACAGCACTATTCAAACCAGGTGGCACATATGCTTTAAAGCTGACAATCCATTTTAACTCAGCAAATTCAGTCTCATTACTCAAATCTCCTTCCCTTAAACTTTCATTTAATTTCTGTAGTACCGAGAACTTAAAGCTGTGACTCATACCAGCTTCAGATACATGTTTCACTAATGCATTTGTTAATTTATTATTTCAGTCTCTAACCTACTTCAGTGTGTGTGTGTGCTGCACATACAGACATGGCTACTTGAACTGCTCCCCTGAGTGAACAAACTTTATACCTGTGGGACCCATATTTAAAATACTTCCTGCAGTATATGTTTTGATTGAGTCATCACTCTCTTTAACTTTAATTGTTTAATATCATAAACTAGATGCATGCACACTACTGGACCCCCTCCCCTGTCCCTAAGACCTAGTTCTCTGTTATCTACTAAAATACTTGACTTCAAAAGAAAAACAAACATTTTTATTTTGGTCTCTTTTGAAGTAATCACTACACAGTATTGGAATACGGCTCTCCCATTTGCTTCCCTTGTTACTTAAGGCCTGGGTAAATTTTTCTAACATCCAAAGGCTCTTCTGTACTGACCTGGGGAAACTACTGCAACTGATTTTATTCTGGTCATGCTGCCTGGTCCATATCGTGGTTCAACCTGTTTTGTTCACCCTTAGTCCACTTGGGCTCACTCTGCTCCCCTACTGTAGCCTCAGATCCAACCCACTCCCACAACATCTACATTTATAGCAGCCAGGTAACACACCCTACCTTAATTACCCAGTCATCACAGCCTACCTATCTACTCACCAATTATAAACCCACAAATAAATCTCAGCCTAACACATCATAATATTCAACCCTAAATAAGAGGATCCTTTCCATCTTACAACAACATGTTCCTACTACACCTTTCTAGTCTAACTATTCTATCAGTAATTGTGCACTTTACCTCATATCATGTCAACCTAAATGAACCAATATGTTACCATTCTTCCTGTCTCTCCTTTCCTCAAAAAAATAACTCTCGCAGCTTTCTCATATCCTTTTCTATCTTTAATACTACACCCACTCAACACACCCCCTTCATATTACTACCTCCCCACCACTCTATCAAACTCTTCCTGAAATATGATAGGTACATAGCCAAAACCATAAAAACTTTAATCTAATTAGTGTCAAAACTATCTCTTAGTGGAGACATACATCCCAACTCTGGACCAGTTATCACCCTGAAATACTCATCCACTCATCCTACCAACCACTCCTCCAACATACTTAATCATCACAGGAAAGTTGCAAATCTATTGCTACTAAGCATAAAATTAGAAGTATTACTAACAAAATTCATGATCTGCATGCCCATCTTTCACTATATTCCCCTGATATTGTTATAGTAACCGAAAAATGGCTAAAACCTGACAATAGCAATGACTAAGTCTTTCCTCCTGGATATAATATACTACAACTGTATAAAAGAGGCAAAAGGGGAGGTGGTGTAGCAATTTTATTTAAAGATCACCTGGATATTGAGACACTGGATAAAATTACTCCCAAATTTGACAATGCTGAAGTACTTTTTACCAGACTCAAAATTAACTCTAAAAAAAAATACTAAACATAATAAGAACCTACATTCCATCTGGTAACAATATCATCACACTTGAAAATTTACTGCATTGGACCTCCAATGCACTCCCACAAGAAACAATCATTGTGGGTGATTTTAACATTGATTGGCTTCCCTGCAACTCTCATAATCTCACTAATCATATCAACCTCCATGGATTCACACAAATCATAGAATCCCCCACCAGAATTGACAAGTCATCCAAAAGGCACTCCATCATCGATTGGATATTATTAAACAGATCAGCCCCTACTTTCAGTCCTTCTGTTGCCTAGACAGCCTCAGTGACCATCTACCAACTTTTCTACTAAGGCATCATATGTATCCTACAAAACCCATTGTTTATTATCTAATTAGGAACAGAAGAAGCTTTAACCCCATGAATTTCACATCTGCACTTAAAAGTTGTAATTGGGTGCCACTCAAGTTACTAAACATAAAATAAGCTGTTAACCACTTTAACTGTGTATTCCTAGACATTCTGAACTCATATGCTCCTCTCAGAACTATCAGAAGTGGGGTTGGGAGGGTGGCCTAATGGTTAAGAATCAAATCTAATGATGCCCCTTGGCTAAGCAAAGAAACCAGGGCATTGCTGAAAACTAGGGAAAAGTCTAGGACTAGTAGCATAAAATAAGGTCTCAAGCCTCAAAACAAGCATGCCATGAACTTAGAAATAAAGCAAAGAGACTAGTCAAACTGGATAAGATTCACTACTACCACAACATCCAAACCAAGCATTAAAACAACCCACAAAACTTCTGGGCAGCTATTAATAACATCCTCCTTCCAGGTAAATCTAGTACACCCTCCCCACCTAGTAGAAACACCTCAAAAACCATAGCTACTCAATTTAATAAATACTTTACCGAGTCCATTCACACCCTCTCCAACCTTCACACATCCTCTCACAACACAGAACCACCAAAATCATACAAGAACAATAACAACATTCCCTTTCAACCAATTTCTACAGCCATGGCAAAAATGCTTCAAAACTCAGTCTTACAACACTGGTTGCAGATAAAATACCAGCTGAATTTCTTAGAATTGCCATCCTTATTAACAGATCTATGTATGAAAATCTAGTCCCAGAGATTTGGAAAAATCTCCCATATTATTCCACTACAGAAAGAGGGTACTTCTACAGAACTGACAAATTACTGCCCTATTACTATTCTACGCCTCTGTCTAAAATTCTATAAAGATGTATACAAATTCAAATTATGGACATCTTGCATACTCATAAACTTCTATCAAATACTCAACATGGCTTTCCTCTCTTTTACAGTACTACCACTACTCAACATGGCTTCTGTCTCTTTCACAGTACTACCACTGCTGTAATATCTTTCACCAATACAGTAAACCAACACAGAAGCAATGGGAAATTTGTATCTGCAATCTTTCTTGACCTTTCAAAAGTCTTTGACATGGTCTCACATAGTAAACTAATGTTCTTTCTGATCTGAATCTAAGTCAGTCTTCTATTGCCTAGTTCCAAAGCTATTTATCTGGATGCCAGCAGTCAACTCAATGGCAAAGTGACCTCTCCCCTCTTCTTCCTGTGGCCCTAGAGGTTCCGCAAGGCACCATCCTTGGACCTCTACTGTTCTCCCTATTTGCTAACAATCTCCATACTTCTACACAACATGCTTCTATCATCCAATACACAGATGATTCCACACTAATATGTGCAGCTTCTTCCTTACCAGAACTTCACTCACTAACTCAAGATCCTTTTTCTTCAGTCAAATCATGGCTTACTAATTCTCACCTCATTCTGAATCCCAACAAAACAAAACATCTTCTTTTCCAACCTACTAGATCCACTGTACCATGCCCCACATTTAATATTCTGTCCAACAACTAGACCATTATCTTACATGTAACTCACACCAAACTTCTAGGTGTCGAGATCGACAATAATATTAGATTTGATGTCCACATCTCCAACACTATAAAAAAGAGCATAATAATTGCTGTTCTATATAGAAATAAGCAGTTTCTTACAAAAAAATCAAAATCCACCATTGCACGTCCACACCTCATCTCAACACTTCTCTTTGCCTCACCAATTCTTATTAACCTTAGAAAGACTGATTTAGCTAAACTGAACTTCTGTTACAACAAAATAGCCAGGTTTGCCACAGACTCTCCCTATAGATCACATCACTGTATAGCACTAAAGCAACTTAATTGGGTGGAATTTCCTCAGTTCTTACTCTTAACCAACTCGCTCTAATCCATAAAATTCTGAAACAGCCAGAGAAAACCTCTGCACTTCAAAATCATTTACACCCCCATTCTAGAAATGGGATTCTCCGCTCCAGTAATAAATTCCTAAGAGATGTACCTAAAGCCAACAATGCCTCAGGGGAATCACTCTTCTCTCCAACTTCATACCTAAAATATGGAACACATTGCCTAGCAATGTATCATCTACTATTTCCTTAGTTCAGTTTAAAATAATACTAAAAGCTCACCTAGTTAACACCTAGCTCTGTTTTTGTACATCTCCTGGATAACTTATCCCTTAATTTTCTAACCTATCCACATTCTAATCTCAGATGCTACGTTCCTATTAACTACAAATAGCAGTGATGGTCTTCTCCATCAGTCGCATCATTTCCTTGGATAATTTTACTCTCTCATACCCTGTCTAGATACTAAGTATAAATATTCATTCCCTATTTTGTTTGCCTTTCACATTTGATGTAACTGTAAAAGTTCTTATTGCACTCTTAATCAAAACATGCAGTGTTGATTTATTTGTATTTGTACATTTTATGTGTTTGTGGAGCTCTTCTCCATGGGCCTCCGCCAAAAAAAGGACTTTTGTCCATTCTGACCTTCCTGGTAAACAAATGTAAAATAAATAAATCAAATAAGTGTATAGAACAAATACTGCACTTATTGCTTACTAATGGAAAGCTTAAGAAAACTGCAGCTCACATTCTTGTGATTGCATTAAATGCCTGTAATCCACCTTTAAAAGAATCATCTAATTATTAAAGCAACATCATTGTTATCATGAACTTCCCTAAATGTATCTACACAGGTATCATATAGGTAGACTGCTAAATACTGTAATCTGGAATATTAGTTATATGCTAAAAAAGTATAAACAGTATCATGCTGCCAGTTTGTCCTGCAAGGTTAATCCTGTATTACACTTTTATTTGTCATTCCTTTTGATACTTAGTGGTAAAGCTAAACCCTTTAAACCTGCTGCCACTTAGGATATCTACAGAAATTAACTAACACCCTGCACAAGTTAGTAAGCTGTATATTCACAAGTCTGCAAAGGCAGCATGTGAGTAACACTTTTACATTCACTTACACAGATAGCAAGCTGTATATGCCCTCTTTGTGATGCTTGGTCCATATTTCTTTGCTCAGAAATCTCTGCTGTTAGGCATAAACTCTCTAAACAGTCAGCAGACAAAGCTTTAGGGACACGACTATTTCAACAAAAAACTGTTGATGTATTTATCTTTTTGCATTGCATGAGAACAATACACGTTTTCTTCTTTTCTCCTTGTAGAAATTACCAACTAAAACAAGGTTCATAGGTTCATAGGTTCATAGGTTCATAGGTTTATAGGTTCATAAGTTCATAGGAGGTTACTAGGCTAATGGCCCTAGGACCTTTACAAGCCTAACCATGTTATACCCTAATTGACCTGGTTAGATGGTCATTATTTGCATATCAAGTTGCTGATCAACATCGACTGCTCCTGTCCATGAGGGACATAGGTGCCACCCCCCAGAATGAATTTATGGTCTCCCAACCAGTTGTCTGGGTTGCACTTGAATAGTGTCATTGAGTAGCTCTGCTTCACGTGAACTGGGAGTTTATTCCACAGGAGCATCAGTCTCTGTCTCTCCAGCATGTTCTGTTGATGCCACAGGCTAGGTTGAGATCTCTGGAGCGACTGACTCTTGTCCCATTTGATTTGTGGATGTGCAGCATTTCCATTAGGGCAGGGTCAGAGACTGTTCTGTGGGCCAGGCACAAGTCACCTGTCAGCAACCTGTAGAATACAGGCTACAGTAACAGGGCTTTCAGTCTTTCCATGTAGGGCATTGCAGGATTGCAGGATCCATGCAGGACTCAAATGCCATAGTATTATTTGTTATAATCTTTGTGAATCATATAAGGTAGAAAATAGCACCTATGAAAAAAGTCCTGAAGTGCCCCTATCTAAACTTTTATTTAGTACATGAAATACTTTTGCATTCTAACTTTGTCATAATACTGAAAGAAAATGAATGACTATTTGTTTCATACTTGTGAGGCAGGAGTCTGCATTACATTACTTTTGCTTTAGTACTTTACGGCAGGAGCCTACATTACATTACCTTTGCTTTAGTATTTTACAGTTGCCTTTGCTCCTCTTGTCTCATCTTACCTCCCGTGCTTCTCCTCTGTCCTTTAAACTGATTTTGCATAAACAAGCTAGCATGTTTTGCTTTCCAATCCCATGGCAATTAATGCTTGCATTACAAGGAAACATTTTGTAATTTCCTGAGTCTACTAATATGCCACTCAATGCATTGCTGCACCTAAACTACACCATTTCCTCAATGCACAACGCATTCGGTTATCTTCACATTTTAAGTGCAATCTTCTAACCAGGTTACAAAACACCATCAAAAATTAATAATTATCTAACAACACCTAATTTATTTTAATATACTGCCTACATCAAGTGGCTATAATACTTCTTTCTCCTTGTAAAATATAATTCAGCATAAAACCAGAGAATCAGACAATCTGCATTCTAATAAGTTGTCTCCTTTCAGCATACTGGCTATAAACCGTTACTCACAACCAACAAATGACACAATTTATTTTATCCATTCTCTTTATCTTAATTTAACACTATTATCTCTGCTAAAAGCAAACCTACAGAGCATCCTAATATGTGAATAACCAGCTGAAGATTTAATCTCTTAGTCACTGCTATAGGCTGCTTAACTCCAAAATGTCAGTATTACTATGCACATCATTACTTTTCATTATAATATCCTTTTTTTAAACAAGAAACATCTTTATTAAGTTATCACCTATGGCATAGGCAGTCTTATGTCTATATAAATGAAAACAAACTATAGCAACCTCATTTTAGTTGCAAACATTATGCATTAAAAGACCCTGTTGTCATAACTGTATTTGCAAACAATATACATCACTTATAATCTATCCAGTCATTGTCAGTTAAGCATTACATAGCTCATTGAAGTCATGTCTTCTTTTAAACCGTGTTCCTCCCCTGCATATATTGTTCTTACAATTCCCATTTTTTTCCTATGTAGTTTGCTCCTTCCCTTTTCTAAAGATCACAATTCCAGTTGTTTTATCTCTGTTACTATATTTACTACTTCTAGTAAAGTTGGTTTAGACTTTGATTTCAATTTTCTAGTAATTGCTTTTTTTGGCAGCCACCATAATTAGACTCAGCAAGGCTTTGCTTTACTATGTCTAGCCAATTCCAATTCTGTATCATAGCTCAAAAAAGTCATTTCCTTAGTTACACCAATCTGCTCACCTAGTATTTCTGACAGAGCGGTCTGCAGGGAATCTTTAAAGTCTGCCATATCATTCCACTCTATGAAAATATCTTCCCAGTTACCTCTTTCTTCCCCTTCACACCTCCAACATTCACTATCCATCTGTGTAAAAATTCATTGGAGTCTACTTCGGGTATAAAAACACCTATGTAAACACTTCTGAGCAAAGATCCTAAATCTTCAAGATTTTGTTGCATATCTGCTGCATCCTATTCTTCATCCTTAACCTTCCCAACTCATTATCCACTAGGCAGCATCACAGCACATTTGAATAAAAAAAAACTTCCCACACCTTTTAGAGTCATACTTTTCCATGTAACAACAATATTACTAATGCTAGTACTAAAGCTAATGTTAATCCTACAAACAACAGATTGCCTAAATACTGTAATAGGTACACACAGTAGCCTAGCTATACCCTCTATCACATCACACCTCTATAGTAGATCCACTGCAGTATATTCTCACTATCAGGAATCCTTCTATAGAAGCAGAACATCCAATGTGCCAACACCATTATATAAATCTAAGTGAAGGACAGATCGCTGGATACAGCTTTCAAAGCAAAAGAAAGGGAAATCATTTGGATGTTTTGCTCAATAAAAAACATGAGCACATCACATCCTTAATCGAAATAGTTTCTCATCACATCAGGAAATTATATTATATTCAGCAAGGCTCACCTAGATTGAGATAAGATAGAAACATAAGGTAGAAAATCAGTCAAAACAAACCATCACCTTTCTATCCCCATGTTAAACTAGGTAGAGAAAAACAGATGTTTAGAGTACGGAGTTCTGCTACTGGGGAACATTAATATTACCTAGATTTTAGGGGGACAGTATATTTACAACGCTTGTATGTAGCTTGTTTTGAAACACAATATCAGATCATAGCAGCACCTGGCCAGAAGAAAACTGATCTGATCTCTAAAATAGCCTCCTAGTCTGAAATGTATGTATACATGTATATATTATGAAAGCAGCTGTCCACACCAAACACATATTTAGCAATCATTTATGCATGTCACATAGAAAATAAAGCTCATAAATCCCCCCTGGAACATTAAAGCCAAACTAGTCCGTTTACTGTGAACATGCTCAGACTTAGCTGATCAGTTATTGATTGATTGTCTATTAGCACTCTTTCAGTCATTTGTCTTAAATGATTGCATAAAGAATGTTCATTAATGTACAAGACTAATTATTTCCTTCATATGCAATCAAAGTCAGAAGAATTACAAGTGAGTTATGCTTGTAGTCAGGAAACTCATGGAAACAAAACAAGATTCATTACAAAAATGAACCCAAGTTCCAGAGATTAAATGAAATAATTTTATGAATCTGCAAAATATATCAAAATCAAATCTAAAATTCTTTTGTTAACAAAGTTTTGCATTGAAGAATTTACATTGGTCTATATTAACTGGAACACAGCTCTTTCCCCCAAAAATCCTATAAGATCTTATTTGACTTGTTTTATTTAAGGAATTGCTCAAAAGTCTAGGCCAATCCCATTAAATATTCACACAAACTCACAGCCAAAACACAAGAAAATAATTTTTTACCTCCGTTTGCACTGCAAATGTGATCATGCAACCTATTGAAATGACAAAAGGAATAGTTCATCACCTATGAATGAGCTGGAACCAAAAGTGATACATCTGATGGCCAAAGTCTTTTCACAATATACTACCATGATGGAAAAGACATCACATCGAGAGTGCCACAGAATTCACCACCATGTAATCAGACAGTCAACATTTGAACACATGAAAATGTGGTGAAAGGATGAAAATCAGGTACAGGTCAGTTTTGTTGCTGAGTATACCTACAGAATCTTGTAAAAGGTGTTACAGAACAACTCACTAGCTTCCTTAACTCACATCTATTCATAAATTAGTAACACTGATTGTTTTCTTGATATAGAATGGTCAGACATCAGGCAACTATAGCCAAGAAAAATAGGCATTTTCAGTAACCTCATCAATGCAACATAAGTGGATTGTTTGACTATACTTTAGAAACACATAGTTTAAAATTAAGCCTCATGCCAATAAACATTAAGGGACTTGCAAAATATCCAAAGTAACATCCAAACCAAACGGTAAAAAGGTCACAGATAAACCATTCAGTAAAAACTACAAGAAAAACCCAGTCAAGATAGACCCCTCATTGTATAATACCTTGAACCTCCTGTAGTGTAGGCCCATGGGATATATGCATATGACCTCTCAAGGACATACTGTGTTCAGTTACCTGGCATTTGAATGCCCATGACTATATATAGTTACTTATTTTAGATATAAAACAATACCTTTGTTTTCACATGTGCTTTATTTAATTGCAAATGGGTATTAACATGCTTCCAACATAAATAACTCAATAAACATAAGACTGTAACATTTATTGAATTTATCATCCCCAACATATGCCATATGTACATGCTTGTTATATAATGAGTGGCAGAAAGCTAAGCAGTATCATGACTATATAGGCCTACTGGAGGTGGTTACCAATATGCAACTACATCTCAGAAACATGAAAACCTCAGCAAAATATGAAGGAAACTATATCATAACAATAAGCTATGATATACATAAAGCATTTTACAAGCCTTCATTTTCTCATAAAGTGTATTTTATTTCATTTAGGGATGGGTGCAACTATATTTCTAATGCAGAAAACATAACATTTATAGATGCATATTTAGAAGTTTTACTTCTAATGTAATGTGACATTAATACAGACTTGTTGTGGTATGTATTGCAGTCCTTTTCCATTACCAAAGTTAAGCTAGTGTACTTGGAAAGATAGTTGTACATACATGCATGTGGAAGATTGTGTGTAGTGCTTACAACCTAGGATATGGTACCTGTCTACAGGCACCAATAACCCAGTTACCCTGTAAACAGATGCTAGGTAAAATGTCAGAGAGTAATGCTTTAACCATCTGATACACATTGCATATTACAATGCCATTCCACCGTTGTTACTTTACATGGATATGTTAATGTTGAATTTGGCTAGGGCATTGTATTCTTCTCATTACAGTGGTTTTTGATAGTTCTACCTTTACAATGAAAGAAAGGTCCACTTTTATGCAAAAAAAAAAACATTTAAATTTCTTTAACATCTCTAGAAAAGCTCTCTCTAAAAACCCATATGCTCTAGACATGCATTGCATTCTCCAGACTGAACAAAAATCATAACATTTAATATAAAATTATCTCTGTATCCTGTTACAATAGCATGCCTGTGCAGGGCTACATTTGTTACCAGTATTTAGGAGGCAATATGCCAATCATCCTTTAACAATCATACTTGGGCCATTATGTATATGTTACCAGTCATTCCACTATTGATTTGAAATTCATCTTCGCACTAATGTTACCAAACCAGTTCAGGCACATTCTGTGGTAGAATCTTTCTTTTGGCAGTTTCGGGAGAAAAATACATATTATGTTTGTGCCTGATACAGTATTAATATATGCAGATATATCTGTCAAGTATTACATTTCTCAATCTGTAAGGGAGTGGTATATCTACATCATATAGAAACTTATATAATGCAGATCAGCAGGCTAACACAACAAAATATCTACTCATATCTATTTGCAGGAAGAAGTAATTCAACTATCCACTTTTCTTAATAGAAAATTCAGGGTGTTATACTTTGATGCTTTGGTACATATTATACCTATATCTTCCATTTCCCTTTTACGTTCTTACTCCCAATTGAATAATACATTTATGAGGATAATTATTGTTTTGTCATAATCTTTTCTAATGATGGTATCTTGCCACTAACATAAACAATCATTTTTATGGAAAGTGTATATGCTTTCTTTTCCTAGTGAAATCCAGTCTCAATAAAGATGCATTACAGATACGCATTGCACTTTACATCCTGAACAAAAGTCATCTACCAGCATTTACTGAAACTTAATATAATGCTGCTTGGTAGTATTTTTTTTTTAAACAATACTTAGGTTATGCTTCGAGGTATAAACGCAACAGGTAAACATCTCATCATTTTCACTGTATTCCCCGACTACCTTATTAAATCGACCACAGGCTGCACCTGGAGGGGGAAGAATGGTCTTTATTGATTAGCAATACTGAATGGCAGACAGTAGGGAGTGGACAGAAGTGAATGTGCCTAGCAGTTCTACAAATGCTTCTTCCACTGATGCTACTTTGCTTTGCCCTGTATGTCCCTATCATACTGGGCATGTCCATTTAGATGGTTGTGCGCTTGAAGTAGTAAGGGAGTTGATGCTTTTTAACTGCCTGCTCACATTGTCGGACTGCAGAATTCCTTTTAAAGGCTTGGGCTTCAGAAGAACCAGTTTCCAGGATGCCAAAGCAGACTATCTTATCACTGTGCTGGGACAGGTGAGCAGGTAAGTAGCTCATTGTTCTTCCCCTTCCATTGTTTGTCCATTCAGTGCCCAGGCTGCTAACTAAACTGGAGTCATCTTTGTCATAGTCAGGGTGTTGTATCTTAATTCCTATTTGAACATTTCAGATACTTGCAAACATCATTCTAGGGACAAATTAAAGTGACATAATATATTTGTAATTCTGAACATACTCTATTTTCTTTATGAGACTAATGAAAATGTATATGCTTACTATGACTCTAATGATATTTTCAGTCTTTCATATTCTAATGAAAAAAAATACAATAGGCATTTTGTGCAAATATAATCATAAAATGTTAATTCTAAAATCCAAAACATTGGCTCGATTTTCAATTATTTCCTGAAAGTCAAAAGATCAACATAAAAATCATTTCACCTGTTTTCACACATAGACTCTGTATCTGCAACAAGCCCCATTTGAAAGTCTGGACCTTCTTTTCGGTACAGACACATGAATTCTGAAATAAAAGCTGGCCTGTTATTTTTCCCTGGGAAATACTTCAGCTTTCTCATACAGAGCCCCACAGATCATTACAACTCCTTTTGAATGGGTACGCATCTGATGTTTGACTTTGATTAAATACAATAAATGTTTTCTGCATTAGTACATTTTAGTTTGATGGACAGTCAAGTACACTCATGTACATACATAAAGAAATTCACACACCTACACACTACACAGGCACACACTCACACACACACACACACACACACACACACACACACACACACACACACACACACGCACGCACGCACGCACGCACACACACACACACACACACACACACACACACACACACACACACACACACACACACACACACACACACATATTCCTTCCTAAATTGCTTAACTGTGGCAAAGTGACAATAGATCATTTACTTTCAGAGCTAGACTAAGCCCTCCCAATCATCATTTTTGTATTGTCTTTGCTCAGACCCTTCCCTGTATGAGAGGGGCCATCATCCAGGCAGACATTAGGGTGTTTTCTTTTCTCCCTACTCCTGGTGATGTGAGTACCTGTATAACTGCAAGGGTTGTCTATGCCCCTTAGTCCATGCATGTGTGGAAACCCTTGTTTTCATCACTGGCTCAGGAGGATATAGCCTTCCTTTCTCAGCACTAACTTTCTACAACATGGCAAGACTCCTCTATCAAGCTGAGGCTCTGACAAAAGAGAAATGGTGTGATCCAGGCAGGAAAGACTATCCCTCATGCTAGGATGAATGCAACCATCCTTCCCGCTTGCACTATCAAGTGCCTGAACTACTAACTGGACTCAGATTTAACTGATTTAACTGAGTACACTACAGATATTTGGCCTAGTAATATGAACGGTTTTGTACACAAACACACACACACACACACACACACACACACACACACACACACACACACACACACACACACACACACACACACACACACACACACACACACACACACACACAAAGATACTCACACATGCATCCCACTGCTGATGTATGTTTAACTTTGATATCATAATAGAAGGTCCATAGGCTAACTGTCCAATGCTATGTTTTTACTGGGAACTCCTGTATTACTACATCAGGATCAAGTGAAAGAAATTCTGCTTAGAGTGATGTTCACAGATAGTTAAATGCATATACAAACACACACACCTGCGTGCATATGGACACCCACGTACACCCCCCCCCACACACACAGATTCCAGTGGTTGTGGAACTGTAATCTTTTGTGGTGTCAGTCAATAGTGATACTGTTTAGTAAACAGGTTATCCCCCCAATAAATCATAACAGATACAAATGTGTGAATATATCTGCTCTATGGGGAAGCCACAGGACAGACCTCTTTACAATCCTTTTGAGTTTGTAGGCAAGGATCAGCCTCCATGACAACACATTCATTGATAGCAGTGGTGTCTAACTGCTCTGAGCATGCTTCATGCAAGTTTTATGCTGAGCATCAGACTAAAGATGAGCTAGTGAGCTAGTGAGTTTGTTTCTGTTATTCTTTATTATAGGCAAATTATTTACTTAATCTGACTAAGTAGTCCACCTTTTTTGTTGTTTGCTGTTCTCTGACCTGCTAATGACAAATCTGCCTAGTTTTCCTCTTCTGTTAGAGAGTAAGAGCCAGATATCCCCAAGCTAGGCTAGAGCCACCTGACCCATTTGTTTCTGCAAAGCTATCCTTACTAGTTCTTAGTTTACTATACATGCCTGCAAGAGAAGTTATAGATAAGTTTAAGGCACCTTTAGAATGGACAATGTTTATGAAGAATTAAGAGATCTGGGGAAAATCTTGGGACATTAATTTGCACATATTGCTTGTTTGCTTAAGAGCTTTTATATACCATGGAAACTTAAAATAATAATTTCATGTTTTACAGTACCTGTTACTTCAAAACCTATTTCTTATGTTTCTCCGCAATTAAAAGCTTATTGAATAGAAAAAACAGAATTTCATTGTATCCTGCTTAAGAAAAATAATTTCTCATGGTATGTTTGGTTATATCTAAATTAAAGTTCGGGAATAGATACCCTTGGAAAATGAAATTAAAAGATACATTGTGAGACTCTGATATATTATGGATGAGCAATTTTACAAATGTCTTAATACTACCTATGTCATGCGCATCTATATTACAACATCGAAGCTTTAGTTAATCGAATAACTAAAGCTCAATCTTTTAATATTGACAGCTAAACTTGTCAAATGGCCAATTCAACCAAGGGAAGCACTTCCCTTGGCCGAATCAAAACAAAAAAAACTTTACATCCGAAATCAAGTGGGGATGCTTCGCCCCCACACCCCCCAATATGAGGGGCAGTGCTACCCACACCCCCCTACCTAAATATGCTAACTCCAAAATCGCTTCAAATTGGAGAAATGGGCATACTCCACAGAATGGCCAAGGGAAGTGTTTCCCCTGGGTTAAATCGGCCATGCGACAATTTACGGTTTTGATATTACAAGTTCGAGCTTTACTTATTTGATTAAGTAAAGCTTTGATCATGTAATATATCATGTAATATCGAACCTGTCATGCCATAATGCATTCATGTAACGTAACATCATTTATGGACTCAAATATTCACCATTTAAATTGAAACTAATAACATTTAAAAAAGGACTATCAGTGTTAGCATTGGCAATTCGGTACTTACGTATTATCGCAACCAGATTTTCGCAGTTGCAATAATACATATGCTGCCATGAAAAGGAGTGTGGGTATTAGTGTAACTTGTTATTTTACATATTTTGTGAGAACAAATAAGTTTGGTTTACTTTCAGAAGATAAGGAAGTGTCAAGGTCTTCTTCCTGTTTTGCGTGCTTTACACATGCACAGTTGAATTGGCTGGGCTGCTGTTGTACGGTTAAATTGACTGGGCTGCTATCATACTGTCAAAAGGATTACTTTAAATATCAAGATATAATGGTTTCAAATTGCTCGGCTGCTGCTGTACTATGGAAAGGATTATTTTAACTGTAAGTATACAATGCTGAAAATAAAAACATGGAAACCTGGAAATGATTTTTGGTAAACTTTTTATTTTGAAAACTGAGGAAACAGACTTTTTATGAAAACTTTAAAGTAGAAGCTTGCAAAAAAAATTTTAAAAGTTTGCGAAGTTGTTGATATAGGCTGATGTTAATCGGTGATTCTAGGGTACTTATGAACATGAGAAGTTGACAGTAGTGCTTTGGTGGTATTATGATATTGTCAAAAAAGGCAGATTGTGTGTCAATCATTTGGACATGTATTATGGCTGTAAAGATGTGAATTACTCAGTTGCTGATTTACTCTGTGTGGGGGAAAGTTGTCAGCAATTGCAGTCAGTATTGCTTCAAAACAGTTTTTTTGTTGTGAAAGCTGGGTTTCATGCCATATGTATTCTATTAAATATGAGTCCAAATGGTGACATGCAGTACCTCTTTGTCTTTTGTTCCTCCACTTTACTGAACCCCACATTCTCTCTACATATTGAGAATGAACTCCACTATCAGGATCCACAAAGTTATATTTGTGATTCAGCTTGTCATGGGTAAAGCCTTTGTCTCATCTTGAAGCTGTTTGGTGTGATAAGCTGGTCAGGAGTCAGAATAAATAGTCCTGCCCTCTTTGATATACTCTATTATTTTATTAAATAATGTTGAGACACTTCGATCTGTGACTTTTACCAGAAATGTCTCTTTGGTCTCCCTACAGATCCCTCCAAAAATCCATTGTTGAGGGAGGATATGACCAGCATTACTTTTTTTTATGAGTGAATAGACTTTCATCTATTTCTACGATATGCCCTGGCCCTCCAATTTGTTTATTTTCCTGCTTTTCCATTTCAATAACACAGACATCTCTTGAGTAGTTATTCCAGTCAATGACAGTCTTGACAGCCATGTCTAGGTCTTCCTTACAGAAAGCAATTGATGTCAACTGTTTGCACTAGCAATAAATGAAATGTACTGCGGTAGTAAAAGTTATCCTACTCTCATCAAACCAGTTTCCAGGCCTAACTCCAATATTTTGGTAGCATTTCTCTGAGCTGCACTTCTAAAATATTTGTTTTCCAAAGTACAGTTTCATTACACATCCTGAACTGCATTCCTTACTTGACGGTATAATTCCGTACTGTTGAAATAATGCAATTGAGTCCTTCTCTGTGGTAGACAAATCCCACAAACACATGTTTAACCTACAAAATTACTGTGTTAGAAGACTAGAAGTAAATAAGGACAAAGATGTGGTTCCCAAATAAATGCATACTACGAGTTTGACAACATTTGTTGCCACATGAAAAGGAACGTGCATTAAGTAGACTTGGACTTGGAAAAACATGAGATGCTGGCAGTAAAGGGCAAACCTTAACTGAAACATTACGTTTTCAAAGGTTTAACTGATAACCCTGCTTAAACAAACTTAAATGTGAAAGAAAACACTATCTGTGTGATTTTGAATGCATTATCAGTACTATTTACACATCGGGAAGCAAACTGTATTACGATGAAAATCTGGTTGCAATAATACATATTTTTATTTTTTTTTAGCTGATGTATTTCACTGTTAGTGGATCTGCTCTCAAGAGTTTCAATAGTGACAAAGCATAAAGGATTTAATATATTGTGTAAAGCTGTGGTGGTATGGCGGTAGCGTTGTTACCTCACAGCAAGAGGTTCTCCCGTTCGATTTTTGACTTGGCTTGGGAGTGCCTTCGTGTGGAGTTTGCATGTCCTCCCCGTGGTTGGGTAGCGTTCGAAAGACATGTGTGCGTAAATGAGCATGCCTTCGTTGAAGGTTGGGCGTTGAGCTGGTACCTTGGTATTTCGTAAAAATCTACTGCCAATCATTAAAGGACAGGAGTTCCGCTGTGGCGACCCCTTACCAGGAAAAAGCTGAAAGACAAACAACAACATCATTGAAGATCCATGCAGGTTACTTACCTAAAATTTTTCAGTTTATGTTGAATTAATATGATCATTATGATTGTCTTTGATACCATGGTTTGTTTATTTATTTATTTGTTTATTTATTTAGTTATCTTACTTAACAAAGGCACTATAAAATAAGAAAAGCAGACTAATATATGCATGCAAAATAGTGTGTATTAAAATGTTAAGACATAATTTACTTGTGTGTTTGTGCAAGTATATATTAATCTAGAGATGAGATTTTAGATTAAGTAAATGTATACTCCTGTATCTGTCTCTACTGGACAGTGGTATGGATCTCAGCAGATATCTAGCAATAAATCATAAGCATTCCACATTAAATATCTTTACCACTTTTAGCCAACTATTTCATAATTGAAAGACTGCAGACTTGGTTAATTATTTACTTCATACTGCTAAACAGCACATTTTGATAGCTTTCTCCATGTCCTGCCTTTATTAATAGGATCCCGCCTTGAAGATGGAACAAATACAAAAATAGAAAATATGTGCATGAATGCATTCATAAGTAATATAATACTAGACCCTTCCATCAGTTTGTTCCTGATGCGTGAAATATTCTGCTTTAGACCATGTTGTTGTTGTTTAGTTTAGTAAAGTTTGACTCTTCATATATCAGGCTTGTCAAGTCTTTTTCATCCCTTCTGTAATGCTGTATATCCATCTTAGCCTTTGCCACAACTCCTTTGATTGCCATTGATCTTTCCCAGCATCACTGCCTTCTCTAGTGAAGCCTGTCTTTGTATTATGTGGCCAAAGTATTTGACATTTAGTTTTACTATTAGACCCTCCAGTGAGCAGTCCGTATTTATTTAATTACTACTAAGTGATTTCATCTTCTTGTAGTACATGGAATTCTCAAATGTTTCCTCCAACACTACAGTTCAAATAATTCATTTTCTTATCTTCAACCTTACTTATGGTCCATCTGTTACTTCCATATGTTATTACTAGGAAACCATAGTTTCAACTATGTAGTCCTTTTTTGACAATGTATTGTCAATTTACTCTTGTGGTGGTGCTGTGGTAGCATTGTCACCTCACAGTAAGACGTCCTGTTCGATTCTCAGCTAGAGCGTCTTCTGTGTGTAGACATGCGTGAATGGGCATACCTTCATTGAAGGTTGTACGTCGGGGCCAGCAACTCAGTACGCAAAATTCTACTGCCAATCATTAGTGGACCGGAGTTCCGCTGTGGCGACCCCTAACCGGGAAAAGCCGAAAGACACAACATTGTCAATTTACTCTTTACTCTTTAAAATCTTATTTAGATTTGCCATAGCTCTTTCCAAGATGCAAGTCTAATTTAATTTCATGCCTGCAATCATCATCTGCAAACATCTTTGAAATCAAGAAAATAAATTCAGTCTCTGTCTCTATATCCTCACCACTTATTTGAGAAGAAAGTACAGGGCATAATTTTATTTATTTTTGATGCTGGACTGTAAACCAGATTTTGTGCTTGCTGTTTTCTTATTCATTAAGATAATTTTCAGCTTTTACTGTTGTTCTGACTTCAAAGTGATATCATCTGCATATATCATTTTTTTTAAGCAACAACTCAAGATTAAGAGTAAATGTAACTGCACAGAGCAATATACAGCAAGCTGGAAGTCATGTGCATCACCGACCAGCAGCTGATTATAGGCAGCTTGGCTGATTGTATATTACTGCAATCAAAGATTATCAGTGGTAGAAATCGCAGGAAGAAAACACCCGCACAGTTCCCAAATCCACATCTCTCTGAATAGCATGAAAATTGAGGCATCACCTTCCTGAGACTGTTATATAATATGGTAAGACAGGCAAAGAGACCAGGGTTTGTGATCCAAAAGGCAAACAGTAACAGAGGAAAAGGTAGGAAAAGGAAGTAATGCATGTGATGAGGGCATGTATAAACTTTATTCAAACTTCAAGTACAGACAAAGGTGTGCATGTGTAGTGCTTGGTATAACAGTTTGGTAACTGATATATGAAAGTTGAGGCTAAGACATAAAGAAACTCTATGGTCCCTTTACCGCTAAGGCACTTAGCCGATACTCCCAAAGTATGCTCCGCTGTTGTTATTCTGTTAGGGTTCTAATACAATGAACGGACCATCCACTGTGTTTTATTCATATTGTATGATACAAAGATGTTCCTGGAGAGTGACATTAGTCTGGCCAAGTGGCACCCTGAGTCATCAATCTCATGTCTCTACTATATTATTTGTCCATGTAACATCTAGCTGGACCAGGTCATACACATTCCAGAAATGGGCTGGAAAGATAGGGGTCAGCCTCTTAATGCCATAGTAGTGCAGTTCAGACCTCCACAATTGTCGTCTCATATAGCTGTTGTCCAGGAACTGTACCACATATCTGAACACAGCTAACAGTATTTTCTTCAGTTCAAGGAATGCTGGCACAATGTCATTCTAGAGTAGGAGGCTAGGTGTGTGAGTATCTGTACCAGGGGTTGCAAACTCTGAGTCCAGACCATAAAGGTGACAAGAAGATGTCACTCTAATGGATACCATAGGATCTGTCAGAAATAGAATAGACAACCCTATGGCATTGCAGTGGGTAGGTGCCATTTGGTTGCCTTGATCTCTCTACTCTCTAAGTATCTGTAAGCACATACTGTGCATTGAGGTCAACTCATACTCCTTGCATAGTTCAAGTGTTAGCACCCACAAAACAAGTTATATAGGGATTGACTTTTGGCTCATTAGAGCATAGATAACAGATGTCAACTGCCATGTGTTCCCCATGCTCAAATTTCTGTGTATAGTATACAGTTGCCTGCATACTGTTGATTGCATAGTAAATGTGCCGTCTGCCAGTATCATGGTGGCTACATACAGGTTCCGCAGATTAGCTAGTATATCCCACAATACCAGTGTAATGTCTGTATCCTGTACTTGATGTTCCCTTTGTAGGACATGACCACATTTAATGGGATACAGTTCTGGGTTGATTATCGTGGGCCTTGTAGAAATACCTGCAGGTGTAACTCTTGAAGATCACCTGCTATGGCCTATCATGCATTTCAGACTATGTGCTGAGGGCATAGCTAATACAACATCTGTTTCTATGTTGTGTAAAACATCCTGAATAATTTGGGCAGGGGCATTCCAGGATGTAGTGGTCCACTCCTATATTGCCACAGTAGTCCTAGCAACCTATAGCCCAATAAGATCTCGCAAATGTTGTTGTGCCACTGACATGCACACTTCCTCTCAGGTCTCTCATGGTATTGTTATTGCACATCCAGTCCACAGTTTGTACATTTTTAATATGTGCTAACAATACTTGTGGTCCCAACTGGACCTCTCTAAGTGGTACTGTTTTTCCTCTGATGTTGGTTTCTGCCTACCTTTCTGCGATTGCACAGTACTGTACTCTTGCCTGAGTTGGCAGGGTATATACTTGTCCTCTTTTAGTCCTGCTGCATTTGAACATGACTACAGTACTGCTATGTTGCATCTACAGATAATTAGTGTTGCTGTGTGATGCTGGGATTTATCTAGTGTGTCTCTGCATGTCTCGGTTTACTTCACCATTCTTTGCCATTAGAGCAGAAGCATTTATTATACTTCTCTATTGCCAGGCAATAACAGTGCACATGTTGACATCATGCACACTTCCTGAGGGACCAGGGCACATCATGTTTCTGTTTAGTTGTGAACCATACTGGCTTTTCAGCAGCTTGCCTGTTGGGGCTGACATGCTGTCATTGTTTTGCTGTCACTGTTCCTCCGCAGGGCTGACTGAACATCAGTTGCCTAATTGACTTCCTGCATATCATAATGCGAATGGAATCAAATGCATACATGTAAGCAACAGGTAATAAGAGTTCCTAACCACAGGTATATATCATAACATCAAATTTGCATAACATCGAACGGCCATAACCTCGAATGTGCCGTTCATCGAATCTGTACTTGTGGGATCGTGGTACAGTGAGGACCGGTAAATATGCCCTTTCCTCACTGTCGTGCGACCTCGGAGTTGGCATATATAATTAGTGGGGGGGGTACAACCCCCCACATGAACAGATTCGATAAACAGCACATTCGAGGTTATGGCCGTTCGAAGTTATGCAAATTCAATGTTCTGATATAAATCCCCTAACTACTCGATGTAAGTAGACACATATTTTTTAAAGTTTACTAAATCCAGAACTGAAAGAGATGAGTATGGAAATTGTTATAACAGCCCAGAATTTTCTTGCACCTTATGTTAACTGAACTGATTTGCTTTTGAAAGTAAAGTCACATGTTTGAAATTCGATGTTATAAACAACATAATTCCAACTAAAAAGGTAATTATAGACCTTGTAATTACTAGTTATAACATTTGAAAATCACTAGACTGCATTATTAACCAGTTCTGTAGAGTGAGCTGATAGCGCACTCCTGTAGCTTGCTCATACATATAAGAAGCCTGCTCCCAAAGAGAGTGCATATCTTAGGTTGCTAATCATTTTTCTTCTGGTAAATTTAATTCCAACATCTGAGTCATTTTATCTACATTTTGCATGGTGTATTTTAGCATATAAACTAAATAAGTTAGGAGCAAATATACAGCCTCACCAGTTTTGATCCAGTCAATGATTCCTTCTTCACTTCTAAATGCTGCTTTTTTTCTGCATTCAGCTCTTCTGGAGACTAGTGATTTGACACAATATCCCCATTTCTATGAGAACTTGTCCCCACTTTAAGTTATGCACAAAGGCTGTAGAGCAGCCTGTAAAGCAGAAGAAAATATTTTTGAATCTCCCAAACTTCAGCAGTTGAAGGCAATTTATCTTTGATGCTTCAGCCTCTTCTAAAACCAGCCTGTGCATTTGGCCATTCTCAGTCCATATATTGTTGAGGTCTTGCTTGTAGAGTTTTGACATCATCTTGATATGATTTAAAACAAGTACAATTGTTTGATAATTTGGATACTTTTGGAGAACAAGTTTCGAGAAGAGGTTGAGGTTATGAAAAAGGAGCTGCTGCAGAGGGACTATAAATATAATGAGATAGAAAAATAAATAAAAGATGTTGAGAGCCTAAGGGAGAGCCTAGCAGCCCCATATTACTCTTCTGTACACATACTTAAGAAATCAGAAGCAACTATGTATATAAGGAAGGCATCCAGTATCTGTTTATTATACTCCAACAAGATAGCAGAAATCTGTGAGGTCATTACAAGGAACTGGTATATCTTAACATCAGATTATAATGTTAATGACATCATAGGCTCATGTCCATTTTTTAGTTTTAGGAGCAGACGTTCATTAAAAAGGATGTTATGATAAGAAAGAACAACAGTCAGGTGCCAAGATAGGTACCTTCCCTTGTAGAAATTGTAATTTTTGTGGTTTAATAAATACTGTTACATCCCAGAACAGGCAAGGAATATAAATTTATGGTGGAAGCATCCTGTAGATCCAACAATCTGGTATATTTAGCACACTGTTCTGCATGTAGAAAATTGTATATAGGGAAGACAAACCGTACATTAATGAAAAGGATGAGGGAACATGTTAGGGATATAAAACAATTCCTTAGCTTGGCATGTAATGGAAACATCAGCTGAACATATATTTAAGTTCCAAGTAGTTGAGAAAATAACAGATGATGGTAGAATGGGTGATATTCTTAATAAAATGGAGGACAGGGAGGTGTCTTGGATTCTAAATCTAAAGCTAGAAAAGGAAGGTGGTCTGAACGACAAGGTCTCTTTAAGACCAAGATTGAAGAGAAAAGGTCCTTATATATTAAATAATGATGTATAACCATGTGTCCAAATTCTTGAATTTGTATTTGTAGTTGAAATAAGATGTTTGGTATAAATGACTGTTTTATGAATGGAGAAAAATATGGTCTGATGAAGTGGATTTTGTATATGAAAGCTCTTAACTTTGTATTTTGTTTTTGTTAATACAAGTTCTCTGCCATCTTATATGCTGATTTTATTTTTATTTTTACTACTTTTACTTGATTTACTTGCATCTGGTTTCTTTTTGTACTACTTTTCAACATTGCCCCCTTTTTGGGATTGGAATATAAATTGACCTTTGTAATCCAATAGCCACTGCTGATTTTTCAATTATAATGAGAAATTTCAAATAACACTGTAACAGTATTACTTTGCAGGACTGTTAACAATTCTGCTAGAAATCTATCACTTCTAATGATATTGATGTTATTAAAGTTTTCTAGGGCCTATTTCATTTCATTGTCCAGGATGTTGACCTCTAGATCAGAGAAACTTCCTTCTTATATGTCAATGATATTTTACGTAGTTTTTCTGTCAGTTGTTGGCACATCTTCTTAATACCATCTCCTTCTGTTAAGGTCCATCTGATTTTGTTTTTTTTATTTTAACCTGGATGTTTCCCTTAATATTGCCAAGCTTCCTGAAGTCTTTTTTTCTCATTGCATTATCTTCTTTAATTTGCACTGCTCATTTAAATATACCCCATTATCTCTTCTTGCTGTTATCTGAGACTCTGTATTTCATTTGACATATTTTACTTACCGGCACTTTCTTTTGCTTCCCTTCTTTCCTTAGCTATAGCCAACCATTTTCCCTTTTTAATCTTCTTTCTGTTTGGAATATGTTTTGCCTCCTCCAACTCCACATTACAAACTTTCTGTTAATAGTGCTTCTGCCACTTTCTCTACCTAATATAATCTCTTAAATATTTTCTTCGCCTCCACGACATATTCATTTGGAGAAGTCTTATGTTTATACCTAGCTGGTCTGGACTAATTCCTTGCTTTATTTTATTTAATTCTAAACTTTGTGATGGATTGCTCCACAGTCCAAACCCAGGTCTTGTTTTACTGTAGTTAGAGCATAAACCTTTATAAGTGTAATTTTGAATGGCTTGCCTTATAGTCTGATTGAGACCATTGCATTGTAACTGAACATTGATTTACATACCCTTTTATTAACTATGTGAGACAATACACTTATTCTACAAGAATCCTGTCCACATTAGAAAATCTGATGATTTTATTGATGCCAAATATCTATTTCTGTCCATTTTATTTCACTAATCCCCAGGACATCAGTATTTATTGTTGTCATCTCACCCTTAAACACATCAGTTTTACCTTGGTTCATTCTTATGTTCCAAGTTCCAGTAGTACACAGTTCTTTGAAGTATCAGATAGTTCCTTTCATTTTAAGCACCTCAGCAGATGCTCTTCCTCTGCCTTTAGTCTAGCCACCTCTAGCACTGCTCATGTTTGTCCTCTGCTCTTCTCCAGTGGTATGCTTGACAACTTCAAGCCTGAGAGTCTCATCTTCCACTGCTATTTAGACATGTTGTTTTTGTCCTTAGGGTAAACATACTGGAAGAGATTTCCTTTATATTTTCCAGTAAGTCAGCTATTTCCTGTTAATTAGTGTATTGCCTTATGAGCTGCTGTGGGCATTGTTATTTGGAATTTGAATCTGATGCTGTGTGAAAGAGACAGGCTTTTTTGACTTAATGCAGGGTAAAATGTTTTTTTTTTTCCTCAGTGTTGTGAGCAAAATGTGTTGACATCATATTTCTCAGTGTTAACTCTTTCCAAGACACCCATCTAGAATATGGGCATGCATCAACTTTGTAAATTGTATTCATTCATGCTATTTACAAGAATAACAGCATAATCTTACCACTAGCCATTGTTGTAACTATTACATGTATATAAATGTCACTTTTCAAACATATTTTTATTGATAGTCATGTTATTAGCTATATATCAGTATTGCTATATTGTTTATAATGTTTTCTCATCTATGCATTTCCAATAATCAGGTACTTCCTATCACATCATACATGTTCTGGTCAAATCAACTTAAAACAAATTTGCTTACCATTTTACACTAAATGTCACCATTTACTCCACCCAAATGATATGTACCAAACTTTCATAAGCAGCTCTTACTACGGTGGATATTTAACTTTACATATCCCAGCATACACTATCCCTTCACAGAAAAAACATAGGCTACTCACAACAATCAGAAAGTCAACATTTCAAACCAAAAGCTTTGTTCCATGGCACTTTCAGGACCAGCACAGGAAAACTCCAAAGCCTTTACTTGGTTAAAAATGCTCCCTAAAAGTATATATATATATATATATATATATATATATATATATATATATATATTTTTTTTTTTTTTTTAACAGAGAGAGAGAGAGAGAGACACTTGTTCTTCCTTAGACATTCACAAGTAACACAAATTCATGACTTTCAAAAAATCTCTAAAAAACATGTCATCCCTATCATTTTATTAAGAAAATAAAAGTCTAGCATACTATCTTAATACTCGCAGTCAAACACTCTTCCTGCCTGGATATTGAGGCATTCCAGTACAGCAATACAGCTTAGATACTTTATTAAAAAATACTCTTTAACAATAACCAGACGTTACATAAAATTTACTTATTTGCAGTTTAAAGAGGCAAAAATCATATTAAAAAATTACCTTCCTTATCCTATCAAGCAGGTCCACCAAGATAACCATGACAAAATAAAGATATATGCAAATAGCCATGGGCTGTCCCACCCTGATGATTATGTAATAGTGTTGTCTTCACTTTATTTACATTCAGCATTATAATTGTCCATGCTAAACAATTCCTACCCCAGTGTGCTCATTCATTATATTTAACTCATATTATTATAACGTCAACAGATTTAAAAAATGTATACTTTTTCAAAAAAATTACACAATGATCTGCCATGTCAGATAAGAAGTTAGCATTGCCCGAGCCAGCACAGAAACATTTAATATTTAATGCAGTATTAAATGCTTATCAAAACCTTTAGCTATTTTATTAACTTAAAACCTTTATCTATTCTATTATCTTATTTTCACATTATGCAATCTGTCATATTAGCATCATACATTCAGTGAACACATTCATTTACATCAGTGTTTTTGTCAGATTACAATCATACCTTTACATTCAATGAATGCACTCTCTTGCATCAATGTTTTCCTCAGATTGCAATCACACTGATTTATATCAGTGCTTTCCTCATAACAACAACAGCATATCCTATTAAACATCACACTTATTATTTAAGAAAGAAAAAAACAATGTCCAAAATCGAACTCGGTTCAAACTACTTTAATACGTTAAAACTTAAAATCCACAATATGTGAATATACAGCACAAGGTTAAGTGCTTTCGTCACTTGCGGACATTTTTAGAACCACTAGTGCTAAAAAATTTCTTTAAATACTCAAAAAAAAAAAGATGATGATACACCCCCCCGAAAGCAACCAATCGCTTTATCCCAATGCAAAAAAACTAGATGGCTGTACTATAAGTTAAAACAATAACAAATTCAAGTCAAAGCAAGTTGCATAAAAGTATTACCAAACCCAATTTCAGGAAAAATCATAAAAAAATATAAATAAAAATGGATAGTTTTTAAACCATATTAGCTCTCCTTCTCAATTCACTAATAATCAAAATGTTCTAATTCAAGCCGGGGTGATTTGTTGCGTCAAAATGTATCTGCAAAAACATTTCCCATCATAATAGATAATTCATCCAGTCTTCAGGAAAAACTGCCAGGCTTACTTGCTCCAAAACTAAAAACTTAAGTCTAAACCCAGGACAGGTGATAGAATGTCTTGTCAAAGCACTTTTGCTATCCTTGTGGCGAATACTGTACAAGTGCTGATAAAGCCTTTTGTTAAGAGAGTTAACAGCTTTGCCTACATAAAAGGCTGTACAAGAATTGCACAGTGCAAGATAAACCACTCTTTCAGAGCTAGAACAGAATTTACCCCTGTTGTGGACATATTTCAATTTTGTTTGCCAAACAGTTTCTGGGTTCGTACAAATGTACGGACATTGATTGCATCGGCCACATCTTCTAGTAACGGGTGGACTAACCATCCCAGAGACTGATTTATCCAACAACAGTTTAATGTTTTTTCTATTATTAAATGTAAACCTAGGAGAAAGAGAAAAAAATTCTTGATATCAACATCACATAGCAACAAGTGCCAATTCATATAAATGATGTTTTGAACGTCACCAGCATCAACAACAAATAATGAGTAATGCAAAATCATATTGCTTTTGCCGGAAAATGTTGCTCTGACTCACTCCTTGTCATCTGTCTGAGTCCAGAAGTTAAAATAGGAGAGTAACAATCCCATCTTTGGGCTCACATTTCACTCTGCAATTGTTCCAATAAAAAGCAAGGGTATCCCCCATTAAGGAACATCGACTATCTCAAACTGCTCTAAATAAGTCTCATCCTTAGATGCTAGCCTCAAAATTCTAATTAACTGACTTTTAACCATCCCTTTCTTCTGATGGAAGGGGTGGCTACTATTGAAAGAAAGAAATGCATTACAAAAAGTAGGTTTCTGATACACTTGAGTCATCTTTGATAGTGGATGTGAATTTAAGAATGTGGTACTGTTTTGTAAAAAAATTAAAAAATCATCATACTCATCTTTGGTGCTACCCCAAATAATCAACAAATTGTCCAGATAGTGTAAATAACCCCTACAATTCGTATAGCAGGTTGATTTAAATACAAATTCCAATTCCCATCACAGCAACATGGCATTAGCAACAAGGGGGCACATGCTGCCCCCCTAGCAATGCTGATATCTGCTTAAACAATTCTCTGTTGAAGGTCAAAAAGTTGTTGTGGAGTACCATATTCATAAATTCCAAAACTAGCTGTGTCTCAATGACATTCAAGCTACCAAATTTCATCACTATGTTACCAAACCAATCCAACCCCACATCTCGTGGGATGACAGTAAACAAGCTCTGAATATCACATGTCGCAAAAACCACAGAATCATCAAAATGAATATCCCTTAATTTATTAAGCAAATCCCAGTGTGACAAAAGCAATTAACCCTGTGCTGTATATTCATATATTGTGGATTTTAAGTTTTAACATATTAAAGTAATTTGAACCAAGTTCGATTTGGAAGTTTTTTGGATGTTGTTTTTTTTTTCTTTCTTGGTAATTTTCTTCATCCGGCTCCATGCTAGTCTGTTGTATTGTTTTTACACTTATTATTTAAAGTGTATTGGTCACTTTCAGAAGTACCTCTGCTTTACAATTAATTTCATTTCCCATTATACTCTTTCCTGGGGAATCGGAAGGAACCTCTCTGCCTGTGGTAAAAACTGTGGCCAAAAAGGAATGTTTCTGCAATTGTGTAAAATGTGCTTTACTGTTATGTTAGCCACAATGAGAAAAGTCCTCATTATTGACTAATGTGCATGTTTCTGAATCACCCAGTGCCTATACATTGCATTGACCTAGATGACCCCATTCATGCACTCTTCCCACCTACCACACACACACACACACACACACACACACACACACACACACACACACACACACACACACACACACACACACATGCATGCAAACACCAGCACATACACTGATATATATCTTACCTTTACCTTACTGTATCGAATGTCCCTGATGCACCTGCTTACTTCTATCCCTGCCTTCATAAATCACAGACCTTTACAGTCAGTCAATAATGCCACATAGACTGCCATTCTTCTTACTGTTCATAAAGTGCATTGTGATGCTAAACATATTGCGCTATTAACTTTTTAAGTGAGTCTGAGGAAGAGTTTAAAACTGCCCCTGATTTTACAGAACGCTCCTGATCTTGCTTCTTACATGTACCCTGTCCATCATAACTCATAAACTTTTGCAGTCCGTGAATGATACCGGATATCGGAGTTTCATATTTCTTATAATGTGCAAACTACACTACAACTGAAGCCCTCCCAGACTGTATAGACAGTTAAGCCTCTGATTTGACAAGTTGCTCTCAGCTCCAAGAGTGTACGGTTTGAGTCCTACCCCATTAAACTAGTTTGTTTTTCAAAGACTCACGTAATATGTTAGTAGTATACCTGATGACTAGAGGAGGTACAGAGGCCTAATACTCTGGGTGTGTGCCAAAGGTTCATGGTTGAAAGCTCTTTCATGACCCCCTCTCCCTTTTACTTTAACTTTTTAATTTTTTAAAGACTATCTTCCTCCACATTGCTCTAGTTTATGCTTGCAAATCCTGGCATATTATAAATTTGTGTTTCTCTGTACACCAATATCTTTGGGTGCAGCAATTTCAATGATCAATGCCACTTTTGTCTTATTTTTACTGGATTACTATAACTGGTTTTCTACCATCTATTTTTGAACTGTTGGTAATTGGTGATCCCATGAGATATGGACATTATCATTCTGTACAATTCTTTGTGCTTCTCAACTTCTTCAATGTTACTAAGTTTGCACAATCACCAATACAACTGTCTTGCCATATTATTTTGCCTTTCAGTATACATGGCCTCTGCCATGAGTGTATCACACCCAGCAACAAATTGTGCAACTGTTACCAGTTCTTTTTTGCAGAATCTGCTTTTGTGTTTTTCCCACATATTCATAAGACTTTGTAAACCAATGTGTATGTAGTCAGCTATCCTGGGCCACCATTATTAAACTCATCTTTTGGTTTCAGTTCACTTCTCAACATGAAGCTGTTCCAGATCTTTGTACTTGCCATAATATTTATGCCTTTTTCACATTTATTTCCTTTTCATCTGACCTTTCTGCTTATAGTCTTTCATTTGTTTGTTGTTTTTCGGCACACTCAGTTGCTGTCTGATTTTTGTCTACTTCTGGTTTGATTGCCATTGGGCTTACTACATAAAATGCTTCTGCTAAATTAAGCAGAAAAGTCATCTTAGACTTCTTCTCCTCATATTTTAAAACTTTCACTATGTTTGGATCTGGACAGCTCAGCAGATATGTATGCAGTCCCATGAATGCAGATCTGTACAGGTAATCAGTTTAGAGGAGGCTCATACCTCTTTCAGAATGATAAATATAGAGTCTTGGTATGCACTTATTGTTATACATCATTTGATTAGCAAGAAGCATTTTTCTTGTTTTCTGCCAATTGATCAGTATCTTTTGGGGCCAGTAAATCACCCTAAAACTGTAAGTTAGAGGAGTAACAGCAAAGTGGTTTATAGCTTGAACTTTATTCCTAGATGTTAAAGCTGTTTTCAGTTTTAGTCTTCTGAAATATTCCTTACTGAGTTTTATTATCATCTGTTTATATTTTTTTGCTGATCCTTCAATTCTCAAATATTTATACACTCCCTCCTACTCAAGTTCCTTTGTATCACATTCCTGTCCCAGACTGATATTTTCTTGGTGCTGTAGCTTTTCTGCTTTAAATTTTGCTTTTGCACATTTATCAAGAAAAAATTACATTCTTATATCATCTGTGCATCTTCTACGTTTTTCTGCCTGGGCTGATATTTTTAGTTTATATTTGCAATGGTGTATGATAGGTCCTGGTCTGTGTTAATGCTGTGTGTTGCTTTTACCGTGTCTATCTTTCTAAGTATTTTTGATGATCGGTTCTCCCTTCTATTTGGCACTTCTGTGGGGACATTGTATTTCTTCCCTTCCTTTCCCTTATTGCTCTATATTTTTGCAGTAAGATTTTATCTGTTATTACTTTAGCTGCACAATAATCTATCCTATGTTTTCCTGGTATAGCACAAGAATTTCTCTTAAAAGTCCTAATTACTCTGTTCATCTGTTTTACCAAACCTCTAAAAGTTTGGATCTTATTTACTTTCTTTCATCTGTCTTAATACTTGTTTATTTAACTTGTGTTTACTAGGAAAATATGACTGGGAACATAGCCCCCTTTCAGCAGAGGCCCTGGGAGAGAAGTTCCATATAAAATTAAAGTTAAAAATGAACGCTGTTAAAAAATACAAAAATTCATATAATACAAGAAATAAAATAAGAAGTATAAAAACAATTTACAGAATTTACAGATGGTAATATATCTTAGAAGGATTATAATATGTAAAGCAGAGTTAGTATACTACCTAAAATAAAATTCCTAATTCCACAAAGTTAACGACATATTATCTTGCAAGCTGAGTATACCAAAGCACAGTCATTTTATTGCAAGTGTTGTAAAATATTTCACATTGAAGAACTGAGCAGGTATTTCAAATGATATCATTATAACCAAGAACTGTAGAGTATCATTCAACATGGGTGGTAATTGTAAAGGAATATATCCATTTCTATTGTATCAAGCAGCTCTTCCCTTATCTCATTCCCATCTTAACTGAGAGCTCTCCATTTCCTATGGATATTACACAGGAAGTTCCAGAATGTCTTCATGTGACATATCCTCTTCGGATGTATCCTGCACCATCTGCTGCTCCTTCATATGGGAACCCATTGGCCTATCACTCCACAACACTGCCTGTGTTAGAGTGGCCCCTGTTTTCTCCTCCTTCACTTACTGTGTAACTCCAACTGAACTTTTGCACTGGTCACCTACAGAAGGCTCCAGAGCATCACTATGTGGCAGATCTTCAGATGCATCCTTCTGCACCTGTTTTTCTTTAATCCGGGGAATCATTGTTCCATCATACTGAGGCATTACCTGTGTTGACTCAATCCTTCACTTTGCAGATAATTCATAACTTCAGTTTCTGTTGCACCAGATATCTTTTTATATCTCATGTCCATGTTTTTTTTTATATCTTTCTAAAATCTTTGTTTTTTATTCTTTATATTTTCATACTTTTTCTGTCACTTATTTTTCCAAGCAGCCCAAAGTTTCTTCATCTATATAATGTTTTTCATGGATCTGTTGAATTAATTAACATAACTTTTTATTTGAAGCTTTTGAGAGTTTTTCTTGTGCAAGCATGTTTTCTTTCTAAACATCTTTTTGAATATCTTCTATCTGGAAATTCTGCCCTATCTGCATAATAATAACAATACAGAATTTTCCTTATCCTCAGTAGTCCACTTTGTCACCTCTGTCACTTCTCCAAAGCCAACTTCATGCTACTGAAGTCAGAAGTGACAAACTTCACAACACCCACGCAGACGGGATCTGGAAGTTCGACTGCAGAATCCTACACTAAGGCACTGTACAAGCACATCCACTCGCGCATGAATCATGCCATCCCAAATAGAACCAAGATGCTCTTCTCCAAAAAAAAGGAAGCCAATCTGGTGGTTCCCTGCTATAAACAAACTATACAACAGAAGGAAGAAATGGTTGCAGAAAAGAGGAAAATCCCAGGATGCAAAAAAACTCCCTCTCCAGCCTCAGTAAAAAGCTGAGATCCCTCATAAAATCCTCAAAAGCTAGTTACGAAAATAAAATTGCCAAAGATTCCAAAGACAACCACAAGGCATTCTATAGTTATGTCAAGAATCTAAATGGCAATGCTCAGATCTGCTCTGAGCTACAACAGAATGACATTAAATATACTGATCCCAAGGATATTGCCAATATCCTGGCAGATCGATTTAGTGCCAACTTCACTCCCCTCTCACCCCCTAAAGGGCCCATCTCAATACCAAAAGATTGCCAAATTCCGATAATCACAGCCACACAGGTAGAAACAGCACACTCCAAAGCTAAGAATATAGCATCCATGGGACCAGATGACATTCCAGGCTGTGTACTACATGAACTACAAAATGAACTGACACCCCACCTAAGTGTCATGTTTAATCATAGCCTCACCTCAGGCTTCATGCCCACTGAGTGGTGCACAGCTACAGTTATCCCGATCCACAAGGGAGGATCCACCTTGGATCCCGGGAACTACCGTCCCATCAGTCTGACAAGCCTGATCTGCAAGGGCATGGAAAGCATTATCATGGAACTTATAAACAAAGACATTGGCAACCTCCAGACACTGGACCCCACCCAGTTTGGGTTTGTGAAGGGCCGACCTTGTCTCCTGAATCTGATTGACTTCTTTGAATCAGTTTCCAGAGCTGTGGATGAGGGTAAGGAGGTCCACACAGCCTATCTGGACCTCACCAAGGCCTTCCACACCATCCCCTACTCTGGAATCATAGATAAACCTAATAAGCTGGGCATAAATCCCTATGTCACTTGATGGGTTGCCAACTGGCTGACTGGCAGAACCCAGACTGTAAAAGTAGCCGACTTCAAATCCAGCTCCAGACAAGTGACAAGTGGAGTACTTCAGGGTTCAGTCCTGGGACCACTCTTGTTTGGCATCTACTTCTCTGAGGTACAGGCCAACACTAAGGGACTCTGGCTAACAAAGTTTGCAGATGACTGCAAACTGGGAGCCATTATTGAATCCCCAAATTATGTGGATATTCTACGAAAGGGCCTTACAGAAACAGATGCCTGATGCCAGAGCCATGGGCTCAAGCTTAATGCCAAGAAATGTATAGTCATCCCCTTTGGAAAAAAACATGTACCAATGAACTACCACATAGGTGGCAGGACACTAAACATTGAAAGTGTGATGAGAGACTTAGGGACACAAGTGGACAGTGGTCTCACTTTCGATAACCACATCGCCACAACAGTCAGGAAATCTTTCTACGTGGCACACCTCATCACTAAGGGCTTTTCATCCAGAAAAAAGGAGGTCATTGTCCCACTGTACTCATCCCTCATTAGACCCATTATAGAGTATAATGCCCCATTTGGTATGTACCTCACAAGACATCTGCAACAGCTGGAAAGGCCACAGAAATACTTCACTAAAAGAATCACAGGCCTAAAGCAGATGCCATATGCTGACCATCTAAAAAAACTCCAGCTATACTCTGTGGCATATAGTCTACTCAGAGGCGGTCTCTGCTTAACATACAAGCCATGTCAAACCCTGAGCTGTTGGACATGCTCCACTTAATGAAATCCCAATCCCTCAGAGCCATACGCTCCAGGGATCTAAACCTTATCATCACAATGAACAAAACATGCTGGAGGGATAGGTTCCTGACCCAGAGACTCCCCATACTCTGGAATAGACTGCCCATACATGTCAAGCAGAGCACCTCATTGGCCCTCTTCAAAAGGAACCTTGATGATTGGATGGGAGATAGGAAATTCACCCCGGGGATCATGTCAGTCACCCTGCTAGACAGGGGCCCAGAGAAGTAAATATTGTGGGAACAAATTTCCAGGGAATTGTTATGACTAGGCTTGCATAGGCCTTAGGGCCGATAGCCTAGTACCAGCCTATGAACCTATGAGCCTATGGCTCATTTATGGCCTGTCAGCTTTTGTGTTTTTTATGGACTACTTTTTTCTTCTAGAACAGGGGGAGCATCTTCACCCTGGCCTAACCTGACTGTAGGAATGTTTCTGTATCTTGAGGAGTCTACACTGACATTTTTTCCAGTCCTTCCACTCATGAGTACATCAGGATGGACACTTTTTTATCCTGGGACCTATGCACACAGCTGTCTTTTTTATATGTTAACTTACCACTCTCCATGAAATATGCTAAGATATACCCCAGGATTCATGAAGCTTGCGCGAGGTGCGGGAGTAGCGTTGGTGTTCCAACACCAAATATGGCCGGCGAACGATCCAGGTATGAGCTGTTTTCATGTGCACTACCTGCGTATGCTACACCAGCACAGCTTCTGGCCCCTGTATGCTAATCACCCCATTTGCAGCAGTGTAGCATGCAAGTTAAGGTATTTAGTGATCCAGAAAGTGGTGCAGGCGTAGCGTAAGCATGCAGAAATATAAACAGTAAAAAATGGTTTACATTACTGCAAACATAAAATTGGAGCCGTGTCAGCCAGTCAAACCCATGCATTTTAATGTTAATATATGCCAATGGCTAAATATATAGCCATTAGCTTAAAAAACATGTACAAAATGTAAAAATGAACAAAATGTTTTTTTCTGCGCTACCGAGAAGTTTTGTAGGACAATGGCGCGCAGATGGGAGCGTAAGAAAAATAGAAAAAAAAATAAAGGTGCATTCTAACACAATTCATGTTTTCCCCATAATAGTCAATGGCAGGCAAACTACACCATGATGCAAGGGTTGCTAAGGGGCTGAGTCAGTGTTATGTGCAGTTACTAGGAATTAGTAGGCAATCCTATGCAAATGAGAGGAGCAATACTGAATCACAGATTCCCCCCTGGTGTAAGGATGCACCTCACAGCGTAGTGTTATAACACCGAGGTGTGACCATGAGATAAAGATCACATCAAGAGAGGGGTGTGTCACCTTTGCTGTAAGCACATTGGGGCATTGCTAACCCGGTTTGCCTGTAGCTAAGCAAAGCTGAATGAAAGGGGTGTGTTGAACTGGCTTTAGCTTTGCTTAGCTGAGAGCACACAAGGTAACCGAGTATGCATGTGAACGAGATTAAAACGCACTTAAACCCGGTAAACGAGTTTGTGTGGTGCGTACAGGAGCTGAAACAGGAAGGATATAGGAAAAAAATAAGGAAATGCTGCAGCAGGGAAATTGGAGTACAAATGAGTAATTAACACCTAGGAACCTACAGTGGGCCATTGACAACAGCTAACAAGGCTGCTAGCAGCTACCTGCAGAACAGGAAAGGGGAGGGGCTGTACTACAAAGAAAACAGTAAAGTGTCACAGCAGAACAAAGCAGAATTGCATTATATCAGCTACATAACACATTTTGCAACGCATGACTGGGTAGAGAAAGTACAAAATAAGAAAGCTGGCAGGTGGATGCAAGCCTGACAATTGGAGGGGATCCAGGTTTAAAAGGGAATTAAAGGGCAACAGATTAATCAAGACAGGCAAGCATAACTCCACACTACAGGCCTCACACTTGCAGTACTCACTGTAAAACCCATAATTAAGATACCTTGCAGCTGGAATTGCTCATACACAGCCAATGACATCAGCAGCATCCATAGCACAATAGTATAAAGTGTGAAAGTACCTCACACACACTTGTGTATTCCCATACACTCTGCACCATTGGTGTATACATACAGGGAAGTTTTAATATGTACATGTTAGGGGCTGCCATAGCTTTGATCCACCAACATGTGTTGGAGACTGAAGGTGGTGTGGAGGATGATGCTGACAACCACCTCCGGCACCAGAGGAGGAGGAGAAGAGTGTTCAGACTCAGGGTAACCTACCAGGGGCTACATGATCTGGAGAAAGTAGAACATTACAGGGTGGACAGGGACACCCTACAGCAACTTGTGGAGCTGTGCCGGCCACGCCTCAGAGCCAGAAGTAACAGAGGGAACCCATCCCAGTGGATACGAAGGTATGTGTAAGCTTGAGAATACTAGCCACAGGTACCTTTCAAAGGCCAACTGGGGATATCATGGGGATCTCACAGGAATCAGCATCCAGGGGACTCCACCAGTTCCTGGATGTCATGTTACCACATGCCAATGAGCACATATACTTCCCCCGAACACAGGAAGAGTTGGCCAGCAATATGCGTCTCTTCCACCATGTGGCAGAATACCCGGCGGTACTGGGTGCAATAGACTGCATGCACATACACATCAAGTCACCACCCGGTGAGCAGACTAGGTGCTACATAAACCGCAAGGGATACCCCCCATCAACTGCCAGGTCATGTGCAATGCCCAGGGCATTATCATGGATGTGTATGCTGGCAGCCCTGGAAGCTATCACGACTCCCACATCTGGCATGCCTCACAGCTGTATCAGGTATTTGCCAAGGGGGACATCCCATATGGCCACCTGGTGGGGGATGCTGGCTATGCACTGGAACCGTGGATGATGACAGAAATGCACACACACCTATGCAAGAATGCCATAATGAGGCACACACACAAACCAGAATCATCAGAAAGGCACACACACCCATGCAGGAATGTCATAATGAGGCACACGTACAAACCAGAATCATCATAGAGCATGTGTTTGGGATGCTTAAATCATGGTTCCGTTGCTTGGACATATCGGGTGGAGCCTTGCAGTACTCTCCAGCCACGTGTGCCCACATCTTCATAGTATGTGCCATGCTACACAATATGATCTTGCGGAAACAGCTGCAGAAGGAACAGCATGGGGCAGGGCCACATAGCCCCCCCACCATTGCCAAGGCCTGCACAGGCACAGAGTGACTCAGAGGATGAACAACCTGAGCCTGCCTCAGTAGGCAGAAGGAGATGTGCCCAGTATGCCCTGGCCCTGGCAAAGAGGCAAAGAGGCAATGCATAGCACATGCACTGACACAGTAGGGACCCAGGGAATGATACCTCTCTCCAACTCGCACATACAGTAAAAGGGATGCCAAACATGACACTACCTGTGCTTGACCATGTATAGGAAGTGTACTATGTGCATCTGACATAGGCAGCCCTGCAGCACCACCCTCAATACTGGGACACCCACAAGGTAAGTGACTCACAAATGCCAGTTGGGGTGGTCACATACCCAACAACAGTCACAGCCAGCAGGATAGGTGTAGCCAAACACAAAGAAATGCTGTACAATGGCCTCTGAATGAGTCCTATGGGTAACCCCACCCCCAGGCCTACACAGATGGACTACAGCAGGCCAGGAATTTGGATGTAAGATGTGAAGGCTGGGAAGTCAGAAACCAACATGTAGGTAATTAAAGGTAGGATCTGTAGTAAACCTGTATGCCTCTAGCCAGCAAGATAGGTATGACTACAGACTGAAATGGAGTACCCGACATACCAGTACAGTTGTAACAAATGTGTACAACTGTCAGGTGTGCCGCCCCATTCTATGTACACTTATAGTAACAGTCAGGTGTGCCCCCCCCCACTCCAGTGTAGAAATGTAGAATCAGTCAGATGCCACCCCGCTATGCAGAAATGTAGGAACAGTCAATGCCAAATGACCAATGGATACCCTGTAAAGACAGCATGCTACCTGTTGGTGTACAACACAAAGGTCAGCACTGCAGTACAAACTACCTGGACTTGATCCACACATGCAATACAGATGGCCATACTGGGCATGCTCACACACTTAAAACACATGAAGGCCATGTCTGCAAACACCAGTGGACCTGACAAATCTGGCAGTCGCAGTTCCTAATGCAGGCACAAATCAGTATGCACCTGCTCCTGCCTTGCACACACAGTGGATAGGAATACAGAGATATATGTAAGGACAACACACTATAATAAGCCAAAGGTAGATGGACATAGATGTGTGGAAGAGGGTGACCATGACAAGGAGCCATCTGGGCCTGTCCCACTCAGCACACAGCCAAATGGACCCAAACACATGAGGTGCAGATGTCACTCACTGCAGATACTAGCCACCAGTATTTGTCAGCATGACAGACTATTGTGGTGCACGTGTCAGCTGTACAACATGACTGTACAAGGAAGTGGTCATCTAGTAGCTGTATACACGTACCTGTGACATATGACCCTGTGAGTGCCCGCATGTGGCATGTCAACCCCTACATGAATGGGATATAGGCCATGCACACACACTGCCCTCCCCGTAGCAGTATTATGACATGCCTGCTGAGGTCATCCAATGTGAAATACACCTGTGGGAGAGCTGTAGATCAGTAATCTCCATGGCACATCTCATAACTCTGTAAGTCTGTAGTGATAAACTAGTTAGGTAGTAGTGCTAACCCCAGACTTGCCAAATGTGAGAGTGTGTTTGTGTGTCTGTTCGTCTGTCTCTGTGTAGAGAGAAATGCTTAGTTGGCTACTCACACTCCATACAATTCATATACTCAACATTGGCAAGGCTGCTGATGTCACTCACCTAGAAATACACCTCTGGGAAAATCATAGCCCTGTAGGACGTCATGTAACTGCGTACTCCTGTAGTGTGATATAGTAGTTAGGTAGGTGTTCTAACCCCACACTTAGAAACTGTGTGTATTTGTGTGTGAATCTGCATGTGTGTGTCTGACTGAGGAGAGAGCAATGCTTTTTAGGCTACTCACACTCCATACAATTCATATACTCAACTTTGGCAAGGCTGCTGATGTCACTCACCGAGAAATACACCTCACTCACCTAGAAATGCACCTCTGGGGAAGTCATAGCCCAGTAATCTCTGTAGCGTGTCCTGTAACTGCGTGCTCCTGTAGTGTGATTAAGTAGGTGTTCTAACCCCAGACTTGGAATCTGTGTGTGTGTGTGTGTGTGTGTGTGTGTGTGTGTGTGTGTGTGTGTGTGTGTGTGTGTGTGTGTCTGACTGAGAAGGAAAATGTTTTTTAGGCTACTCACACTCCGGACAATTCACATACCCACGTTTGGCAAGGCTGCTGATGTCACTCACCTAGAAATACACCTCTGGGAAAATTATAGCCCAGTAATCTCTGTAGCATGTCCTGTAACTGTGCACTCCTGTAATGTGATAAAGTAGTTAGGTAGGTGTTCTAACCCCAGACTTGGAAACTGTTTGTGTGTGAATCTGTCTGTGTGTGTCTTACTGAATAGAGAAATTCTTTTTAGGCTGCTCACACTCCGGACAATTCACCTACCCAACTTTGGCAAGGCTGCTGATGTCACTCACCTAGAAATACAACTCTGGGGAAAACATAGCTCAGTAATCTCCATAGCACATCCTGTAACTGCATACTCCTGTAGTGTGATAAAGTAGTTAGGTAGGTGTTCTAACCCCAGACTTGGAAACTGTGTGTGCGTTTGTGTGTGTGTGTCTGATTGAGTAGAGAAATGCTTTTTAGGTTGCTCACACTCCGGACAATTCACATACCCATCTTTGGCAAGGCTGCTGATGTCACTCACCTAGAAATACACCTCTGGGAAAACCATAGGCCAGTAATCTCTGTAGCGCATCCTGGAAATGTTTATTGCTGTAGTAAAGTAGTTAGGTAGGTGTTCTAACCCCAGACCTGGCAACAGTGTGTGCTTATGTGTGAATCTGTGTGTGTGTTTGTCTGACTAAGTAGACAACATTGCTCGTTAGGCTGCTCACACTCCATACAAATCACATGCTCATCTTTGGCAAGGCTGCTGATGTCACCCACCTAGAAATAAACTTCTGGGAAGATCATAGCTCAATAATCTCTGTAACTGCGTACTACTATAGTGTGATTTAAAACCATGGTAGGGTTCCATCTCCACCCATGGGAGTTCTAGATGTTTTGTGTGTGTTTCAATGTCTGTGCAGGGAACAATGCATTGTAGGCTAGTCACCTGCAGTACAGATAAAATGCCTTTCTTTGGTAGTCCTGCTGATATCATTCATTGTGAAATACACCTTTGGGGAAGCAGTACTCCAGTAATGTCCATGGTGCGTACTATAACTGCATAGTGCTGTAGTGTAATATACTAGTTAAGTAGGGAGTTCTACTCCCAGGCATGATGTGTGTGTTTGTGACACCTGTGCACAATGTAGAGGGGGTTTTGCTAATCACTTTTATGGTGGCCCTAATGTCAACCATACAGGGATAACAGATGTAAATTAGCTGAGAGGCTGGGGTGCAAAGCCATACCCATACATGTGGCATCAAGGCCAGCCAATCACAGTTAGCAACCCTACTATTACCCAGAGCGCACACTCAACCCATATGTCATATGCACACACATGCCTAGGCAGCAGCCAGTATGTGGGTAGTATCCTGCATATTGGCCACTGAAAGGAACTATGCAGTGATAACAGTGGGCTACAGAGGCCATGTCACCCTGCCCATCTGTCCAATATGCACATACATGCAAACGGTGCACCTCCACCTTGTTCCCCAATGAACATCTGCACCACCTTTGGTGCCTTCACGTGTGACTCACAATGGACATACCATGTGTGACACCATGCCCTGTATGGACAGATGACACTGGCATCAGGGAATGCTGTTAGCATGCTATCAGTGTAGGTGCAGGGTAAACCTGATGCCCATTACTAGTTCTTGCCACAGGTGGCGAAGCCTGGCACATCTCATGATAATCTGTTTTCACAACATGGGCCAGACACCCCAGGTACACTTCCACATGTCACTGTACATGCATGTGGGAGGTGTGCACATCTCAAACACCATCCATGTCATGGACTAAGGAACACAATACATGGCAAGTGAGTCACAGCATTGGCCACACACAATAGTCACCCAGGTGACTGGATGGGGGATGCAATACCCACCTGTGTGGGCAAATGCAGAAACTACAGGCCTGACCCACAATGCAGACCATTGTCATGTGGCCTGATGCCAACGTATACACATTGCCTACCCTTGTATAGCCTGCTGGCACAGATGACCACCACACACCCATACAGACATGCTCCCACACATGTCAGATATGGCACCCTGTGTGTGTTGTATGGTGCGTATGTCCACATCCACACTCACTACAACCCCCCAGGGAATACTGAAGCATGCTGTCTGATGTCTGACATGTCCTCATACTCCTTGCCCATACGACCTCTGTATGGCCTGTGGGGTGCATGTGATACCTGCACATTGATGTATTGTAGCAATCCCACTAGTGATGAGTTGCACTCCTGGCCCTGCCAAGTGTGTCAGTGTGTGTGCATCCCTGTGTGAGTGTGCCTGTGTTGATGCTGGCACCTGTTCATACAGACAGGCATATGTATGTCATGTACCATATATCTACCACATCCCTGTTGCAGATGTCACTCACCATCACAAATATGTTCTGCATGCTCCACAGCAGGTAATCTATATGGCGCATCCAATAACTATATCGCACTGTGATAGCACTGCATAGTTGTTGGGGGTTTGATACCCTATGCTGGTAGGTGGATGACACAAACATGCTTCTGTTTTACTCAGCCACCCATCCCTGACATGTATTTGCCTCTGTCTGCTTCCCTCACTCCCTCTCTGTTGGATGTGGAGATCCACACCTGCTATGCTTAGGCAGCAGCATATGTATTTCAAGTGATGCTTATGATCAGCTGATGGTCTCTGCATGAATTGCAGCCCTTTCTTAGCTGATTGCATGTGGAACAGCTGTGGTAACATTCCCATAGCCAATTGCTTGGAAACACACTCCAATACCTAGGATCATCATGGTCGTGTTGGCCAATTTCATTCACTCTGAGCAGGAACTAGATCTGTTGTTTGGCAAACAGCATCTCAGATGGATTGGATATTTACCTCTAACAACATACACTGTGGAAAGAGGCTAACAGAAGGGGTGTGTGCCTGACCTGACTACAGACTGTAAGTGCTGCCATACTGCATTTGTAGTAATGTTGGTTTAACAGTGTTTGTCTGGATATGCCTGTTGTACATGTCGCAATACCTGCCATGTCAGTTCCATGTATATGAGGAATCCCTATCTGCAGGGTCATCTGCAGACTGGGCATTGTTGTGCCTTTGGTTTCATGTTTTAGCCATGGTGCATCTATCTGTGGAATGCAGAAGGTAGTGTGAGGATTGCAGTCTGTAGAAGGTGAAAGCCGTGACAGTTACTGACTCCATATCCCTCGTAGGACATATGTTGCAACAAACCCCATTACAATGGTAAATGTATGAGGTTATCACAGCAACATGTCTATACTGGCCCTGTGTATGTGCTGTCAGACACACCTCTGTCAACCTTTGTACAGGTGATGTGCATGAAGTGGTGCATATGTGCTTTACGCCATAAATAGTGTCATCATCTCTGATGACAAGGCAGTGATATATCAGACTGCTACACATGTCATGTACAGTAGGGGTCATATTACATGACATAACCTGGACAATCTGTGGATGTTTGTACAGTACTGAGCTCTGTGTAGTGATGGTGAATGTCAGCAGTGTGTGTATTGCTAATATGTACTTTAGCCTGCGTACAGACTGTGGTGGATGTAACTGTTCTAGCTCCCCTTCTATGTGATGTTACATGCTACCCCACTGTATGGTACCATTTTGCCATACATGTTTGTATGGCCATACACACACATGTCCCATAGCACAGACAGCCATCAGACCAAACTGTGCAGCAGCCCAGTATATGTAGGGCATTATTTGAGTGGCACATATGAGGTTGGTGTTGAACAGATATTCCACATACTGTAATGTTATACTAGCTTACCATGTGTAGCTGTGGCTGTGTTCACGTTGGTTGTGGTCATGCACTTTCACACATGTGTATCTTCCCTGTGCTGTGACATGGCTGTTGAGCCTGCTATATATGCAGGTACATGTGCATTCCCCCATAGGAGATGTAGACCAGTGTTGAGCCAGTCTGCATGTAGCCTGCACAGTGCATTGTGACATGCCTAGCAGCGTAGTGTACTTACCTAGTGAGCTGTTATGTGCAAATACATGCCAGATGTGCTGTTGCCGGGCCTCCCTTAAAGGTCATGTATGTCAGACAGAGCAGTGGGATGCTGTACAGATGTATGTCAATATCTAGTGGGTAGTATGTGTCCATGGCACCCCTGTACCAGCATTCATTATGTATCAGGCCACACAGGAGTGTGTGAATCCAAAACCTATGGCAGCAAATGTATACATGTTGTTCTGTGTTCTACCCATCTACATGGCTGTCTACATCCATAACATCAGGCCTGATACATATGTTGTGCAATAAGGGATTATGTGTAAACCTCTGGACTGTACAGGGTGTGTCAAAAGTTCCACATATTACATATTAGCGGTGGTACTCTACAATGAGTTCCTTAGGATGTCTGTCACTAGGCAATGGCACACATGTTATGAGCAGATGTCACCTTCCACAGACACCATGTCTGTGAAGACAATCCCAATGACAGTAGCAATAGTCTACCTGCTATACATACCTGACATCCCCTTGCACTACGACTTTGGGACTATAGGGGCTGGGGTAGGGCTACACACCAAGTCCAGGACATGTGGTGGAAATATATGTACGTAGACTCATCCAGATAGCCATATATATATGTTTACACATGTGTACTACTTCCAATTAACACTGTCATGGCAACCACCCACTATAAATCCCTACAGAATGTGGGTGTGGTCCCTTTACTTTACATATCCTGTGTGAGGGACATCCTTCCTGTTCGTGGGCATCAGTGTTACAGACAGCAGGTAGCAATGCCTCTTACAGGAGAACCTGCACACTCAGAGTGGCCACATATTTGTAGGAGGAGCAGGAACTACACACAGACTGTGAGTAGAGTTGTATTATGCTTTGCATAGTACTGGTGTTACAGGGTGTGTGTGTGCACATACTAGTGTACCTTGGAATGCAGTCTGTCTGCACAGCTCACTACTGTGGGCCTATCCTCTTGATGGACAGAGGTATGCCTATCATGTGTTGTCCGTCCACCACACAGGTCCTGTGTCAGATACTACACTGGCAGTGTATGCTTTGAATGCTATCAGTACATGGCTACCTCCTTTTCTGTGTCTAACCTCAATTCCCTGACTAAGGGTATGTTGCAGACTATCCTGTATAACCAGCACCTTGCTTAGTGTATGGCAACAGTGTTCCACATATGTGCCTGTGTTCCAGCCTCTGTCCTCCATCTATATACCAAGCTTTGCACATATGTCATGCTGTTGGGGGTTGTTCTGTAGTGGGCTGTGAGTATATCACACTGCCATTGCTGCCATTAGTCCACTGCTGTTGTATCTCGCACACATATAGTGGGGCTGGAGCCATATGTTTATGGGAGCCACCTACATAATATATGTGTGCCCTTATGCACTCCAGAGGCCAGTGTATGTAACAGTGGTGTATGGGCCTGTATTATTGTGTGTAGGTGGGGAGCACCATAAATGACCTAGGCTGTTGCTAAATGTGGGGGTAGCAGGTTGGGCTGCCACAAGGTAACTGGATGTACAGTACCCTATACTTCACCTGTAGTGACATTACTTACATGAATTGGGGTACTGCAAGCCTACTGCTCCCTGCCATACAGACTGTCCTGTTTGTCAATGTGGTTGTGATGGTGTCAGTTATGCCTTGTTAAGTACCAGTTGCAACCCATTAGACCATAAAACATCTTTACCTCCCTCCTAGTGAGTTTGTACAGAGTGTAGATAGAGGCTGCTGAACTACACACCTGTAGTACATACTGTTGATTGTTTGGTATCCTGTGGGCCAGTTTGTCTTAACTATTGTACAATTTGAAGGGATTGGCCTGGACAGCAACAGTTGTGAACCTTTCCAGACTACTGTAGTAGTGTAACAGTTTCACAGTTGCAGTACTCTGTTTATATGGCTGTCAGTATCTGAGCAGCTATATGACATGGCATATAGAACTATTATAGTACACAATTAAAAGATTCCCATGTCTGCAAACCTGTGTGTGGTGTCTTTCCTATGGTCTTTCTATGGGTATATGTTGCAGGCAACGACATCTTTGTAACCATCTGATGAAGTCCATTTGGTACATGGGCTGACAATTTTGGTTTTTTCTTGAATTGTATGGGTGGCCCATACAGTGTCCAGTTGTTCAGGTGTTAACAGTAGGCATAGTGGCCGTTCCATATTGTGTGCACCTTCTACGTATGTATCTTCATGTATATATGTCTGCGTGTGTATGTGTAGTCACATGTATATATATATATATATATATATATATATATATATATATATATATATATTTATGTATATCTGTATCTGCATATCTGTGTCTGTGTATCTGTATCCTGGGGATGTTGATGACTTCCACATAGTACATGTCCTATGGGAGGCAGACTGTATTTGGTAGTGTATTGCAGGGCACATGTGTTTGGCTGTGGGGGGATGCCTATCCGTACAAGATGTATAGTGTGTGGGGCCTCTCAACCCCAATAATGGTGCATGTGGACATATGTGTATTTGTTAATCTGCCATTTGCTATGTACAGATGTAGGGCCATATATATATATATATATATATATATATATATCTGCTAACATATATACAACTATGTCCATATATAGCTACATAGATACATATCTGCATAAATATATGTAACGTGCTGTGGATACATAGACATATAGGTGTAGACAGATATATGTGTCGATTTAGGCATATGCATGTATATATGTGCATATATATTGATATATATGCATATAGCTTTAGAAATTACTATATATCTGTTTCGATATTGATATATTTATACACACATACACCTAGATGTTGGTATACATTCTCTGTACTGTTGCATGACTGGACTGGATGATATGTTTCTGAAAATATAAACTGTCTTTGTATCTGTCATGGCTTAGTGGTAAATCACTTTGGCTGTGGAGTGCAGGGTCCTGGGTTTGAGCTTAGCAGAGGCTGTTTATTTTGTTGCTAGGCAGAACAAAGACCATTGGATACGGAGTGATTAAGGCAATTTTAAGTAGTTGTGAGCGGGTGTGCACAGGTTTCCACGACAGTAAACATTGCTAACCCCTGGTTACACTTTCTTATACTCAGTTAGCATCTACTTTGCTTAATCTGTGTAGGCGATGCTTGCTCCTGCGCAAACGCACTTAAACATGCTTACTACTGCTTGTACAGCTTACACCTAAAGGTTAAATGTATATCCATCCCAGGTAAGCCTCGATGCATAATTAATTACTCATGGTTCAAAGCTCCCCAAACACCCACCCCTACACTTCACTAACACAGCAGTCATCCATTCTCCAGTTGGGAACATGGTGTAACCACACCACTACACATTGGCCACTCCCTACTTCTCTGGACCCATCACATAGGTTGACTCACTCCAAGCATCCTCAAACATCCCAACTTTTAGTCCACACACATTGGCGAAATGAGTTACCACTAAGACACTATTCCCAATTTTTGGGTTGCCCCACCTGGGACAAACATGTCTTTGTTTCAAGATTAGACTTAGCGGGTCAACACTGTTGCTCTTACTGGTGGTACTCCGCTAGTATTTCGAGAAGCAGTGTTTTGGTCAGCCCTCTGCCCATCCTCATTCCCCTGTTCTGTGGTACAGATGACCCAGGGTAGGCATTTTGATGCAACTGCTCTTGTCCAACCACCCGTGGGACAGTGTTATAATGGTTGCTTTTATTAATGACACATGTCTTTCTGTCCAAGTCTTGATATAACCAAAGACAAAAGTGCTACAGGGATACAGGGGTTACCATTGTTTTTCTTTTGATAATGTTTTACATGCTTATTTTGTCGAACCGTTCATTCTTACTTACATATATTTATATATATATATATATATATATATATATATAATATATATATCTGTATATTTGTATCTACATATACACACATACATGTAGATATGTAAATGCATTTCCTATACTGTGGTATGACTGTGCGGGATGCTATATTTGAGGTAACATCATGCTTATTCATGTCTGCCATGGCTTAGTGGGAAATCACCTTGGCTGTGGTGTGCAGGGTCCTGTGTTCAAGTCTTGCAGGAGCAGTTTATTTTGTTGCTGGGGCCATTGGATACAGAGTAGATAAGACACTTTTAAGCAGTTGTAAGTGGGTGTGCGTGGGTTTGCGTGATGGTAAGCAGTGGTAACTTTTGGTTACAGTTCCTTACACTCAGTTGCCTTCTTGATTGCTTAGCCTGTGTAGGGAGTGCTTACCCCCACGCAAACAGGCTGAAACCTGCTCACTGCTGCTTATAAATGTGTACTCCCCCTTACCCTCCATGCTAATTTCTTTAAAAGAAATTAAAAAAAGGGGTGATATGAAAGTGGTGAAAAAGGGGCACAAAGAAGAACAGTAGGCAAGGTATATAGGGATGTGCAGGAAGGGTGTAGGGCAGGTCCATAGCTGTCCATTTCTTCTACAGCAAAGGCTGTGCATATGCGATGAATTTGGTGGTACATTTGGACACTCAAACCCCTGAGAGAGGGGTGAGGACAACAATAGTATGTTGTGATGCCAATTAGAAATGTTTACATGTGTCCAGTGGACATGTGTGCAAAATGGACAGCTATGTATGGGGCATGCTTTTTTTGCGGGAACAGATTGCCCTTTTCTTCTTTTATTTTTAGGTGAGAGTGGGATGTTGGAGAAGAAGAGTAGGTATGATCAGGGAGGATAGGTTGGGTAGGATGACAGACAAGACATACAAGACATGTACAGGGGCAATATATGACACATGTGGGGGGAAACACCTTGTTCGGGGGAGTGTTTGGAAGTCGCAAGCCCTTGAGCCCACAAATGGATACAGTGGGACTGAGGTCCCCACCCATGGGCAGTCACCACTGCACCTTCACAGCCCAAAATGTGGCTGTGCTGGGGGCTGTGTAGGAGGGGCAGGTTCACCCTCTAGTTGTGCCACTCAGCCCTCAAGCTGGCGTAGGCGGTCTCGAATCTCCCTGTTGAGCTCCCTACGCACCACAACCCGGACTGTACCACGGGTGACAGGTTCCTGTCCGCTCCCACTCCTGGGGGGCTAGCCCCATCCCCTGTGGTGGTTGCACCTGAAGGTGGTGCAGGGCCAATGGAAGAGGAGGTTCCAGGCTGGGCCCCAGATGCGCTGGTGCCCGGTGCCATGGTCAGCTTAGGTGAGACAGGTGGGTCCGCTGGGACCGGCCTTCCCATATGAGCTATGTTGTAGCATGTTTAAGGCAGATAGGGGTCAGTAATAGTCAACAACATTCAGGATTAGTTATAACAGGATGCATAGGTATTCCCATAACCCAGGGCACCAGATATGAAGTAATTGCAGAGCAGGCAGGACACATGCATATACGGGACAAGAGTGGCCATTACAACAACATGCAGGTTTCATTGATGGCAACAGGCCACCAATATGAGAGTAATTTAACATGGCACATGCATAGAAACAGATGTGAATATTTATAAACCAATAGGGCATATGTCCCAACAAAGGTTAGGAGTGTAGACATACTGAATGAGTTGTGTAAATCGGCTATTTTTGCACATATGGTAGGGGTAAGAGAGAGCGAGAGTTCAATTAACAACTAATAAATCTTTGTAGTTTTCACAACTTTCGTAGTCACCGCAGTGGTCTGTCCCTTACATGTATTATTACACTACCCAATGGCCTTATATTGTACAATGGTATGTTTGTAGATTAGTATGTACGAGACCTGTGTCTTACATACAGGCTTGACAAGATGCGGGTGTTAATGCAAAATGTTTTGAGATTGTTCTCATACACTTTGGGTGAGATGCTGGGATGACAGGTTTGTTTGCATCTACATTCTCTGACCATGTGCAAGTCTGACTATCAGTTATATGTCATTAACAGCTGCCTACATTTCTTGGATCATCACACTAATTTGTCAGGGGAGCAGGGCAAAAGGGAGGTGATGTGGGCCATTTATCTGGACATACTAGGCAGATTGGAACAGTTGATTGGTATGAATATGCATACTACTCTCTATTTGAGCATTCTAGCAAAATCTGTACAGTTAAGTGTTAATATGCATACAGCTTTCTCTCTGAACATTCTGACAAACTCTGTACAGTTGTGTGGAATGATTATGCATACAACTTACTAGCGCTCCTGGGATTCAAAGCCCTGCTGTGTGTGACAAAAGCATTACAGTTAAGATCACTGTACACTATGCTATCAGGCAATTGTTGTGAAGCTTTGCAATGTTTTCTGTCTAATATGACTGACCTGTCTGCACTTCCAACATTGTTGTACAGAACTTCATACACATTTTATCTGCATACCACAGTGTGGGTAACACTGCTTACTACAACGGTACTATTTAATAACTGCAACAGTACAACATATGACTGCAGAATAAACAGAAACAATGCAGGGGTTATACCTTTATTCACAGCATATTAAACAATTCTGTATATTGGTACAACACTTTCTGAGTCTCTTACATCTATTTGTTATGACAGTGTATGCAGGCTATTTACTAACCTGCCTCACAATGTATCCTTTGCAGCCTAGCATCATAGGCTTGCTGGTTCGCAGCACACTCATCTGCAGCTGTCAGAGAAATACAGTGATATTTAGCCATACCTATCCATAGTATACACAAGCTAGGCAATTATTAACTACTTAGTGGAAGGAGTACTTAGTTCTGGGGCATTCTGCATCTGCCTTGCTTCCTGCATCAACTGTTCCAGGACATCCCCCTTCTGCCGCTTCAGGTTTGCATGGTGGTGCCTGACCTGCTCACCAGTCCAGGGGATTCTTGTGGCACTTGTGAGGTCACGGGGCGAGACTGTCCCAGGCCTCCGTTTTGTACTGTGAGCCCTGGTACTGGCCCTGCATTAGTCTCCTGCCATGGTGATTTACCAGGAGCCATACCATGAATTTGGACTCCTGGATGCCCCAGTGCTGCACTCTAAAGTGAGTGCCTTCTCCCACTCTGACCATTCTGCCTGCAGGGGGATGTTACAACCAGTTATGAGCCATATTCCTGCCTCTTCAGTTTAAGTAGGTCTGGATTCCTGCACTTTTCCGTAATTGGCCAGTTTCAAAAAGGCTAAGCTATGGGTACACCTGCTTACTTCGGGTTGGCACTGCTTAAAGAGGTATACCTGTGGGCAGATTGTATTGGCTTCCCTACACATTGCTTATGCTTACTAAGTTGGGCTGTGATGCGGTTAGCATTGCTTATTGGTTATTTAGCATTATATTTGCCTTTTGGCACCGATTTATTATTCATTACAGGTTATATATGTGCCTGGTATCTGTGATTCATGTGTACATACACTGTATGGGGTCCTGGGGACTTCAAAACTTTATTACGATGACACCTCAACTCTATGTTTACTGCAGTACTCCAATTCACATATTTATGGTCTGTGGCAGGTTATAGAACATCACACTGTACATAGATTCAGTTCATGTTTGATTTGATTTGATTTTCCTGTGGTGAGGATTAGTTTGCTGATACCTCCTTTAGAGATATTGCTATAATGGCTTAGTGGTTAACTACTGTGAATATGATGTACAGGGCTAAGCAATGCTAAACACCGGTTACAGTTTCTTGCACTCAGTTAGCTTCTACTTTGATTAATCTGTGTAGGCAATGCATACCCCTGTGCAAACACACTTAAACATGCTTACTTGTGCTTATATATGCTTACTACTGCTTATTTATGCTTAAACCTGCTTACTAGTGCCTTATTCATTATGACACTAACACTTTAATTAAATTAAGTAAACGTTTAATGCAGTACTCCAGTTCACATTTACATGTTATGATGTAGGTTATACAGCAAAAGAATGTTAAAATATGTTCATATACACATTCCACATGGAAAATGATATGTGCTTCAGTAGGACTTGAACCAGGAATACCTGTTCTTAAAGTGAATGCTCTGACCACTACACTATTGACGTTAACTTTGATTCTGCATGTGTTTTTCTATTTGGATGTTTTTGATGTGTAAGCTATGCTAAGCAAAGGGCAGCGACATGCAAACACACTGTGCTTTGCTTACACTTTCAATAACAAAGAGATACAACAGTAACATAGGGACACGGGGAATTTAAATGTAATAGTTCTAGGGACAGGAGCTCAACATTCAACTATGTGCTTGTGTGTTTACACCTTTGATTTTATTTCAGTGTTCGTGGACACTCTTGCATGCTTTGCATACATTTCATCCACAGACACTGACATATTGCTTACTATTAGAGGCAGGCTCTAATAGTAAGCAATGTAGGTTGTGCAACTGTGGGGGCATGTTTAAGCCTCTGTAAAGCACTTAAACACGCCCCCTGCACTCACACACATTTCCTGTGCATGTTGAGGGTGCGGCAGCACGCCCTCATAAACATTCATATGGTGCTACTGCACCATCTCTGAGGAGGACGCTCGGAGCAAGGCTAAAACCATCCTTGCATCAAGCTTCATGAATCCCGAGGATAGTCTATATATCAGTGTCATCTTGTTGAGATTTTGTGAAAACAGGGTCTACTCTGTGAAAGGATTCACACTGAAGGTCAATTCAGTTCCAGCAATACTAATCTCCTTTTCTTCATTGCATAAATGTGTGTGTGTGTATGTGTGTGTGTGTGTGTGTGTGTGTGTGTGTGTGTGTGTGTGTGTGTGTGTGTGTGTGTGTGTGTGTGTGTGTGGGTGTGTGTGTGAGGGTGTGTGTGTTCATGTGTGTGTGTGTGTGTGTGTGTGTGTGTGTGTGTGTTTGTGATTGCCTGTCTGCCTGGGTGGTCACAGTATGGAGTTAATTCAAGGATACTGCTGGCATATAGTGCTTCTCATGTCCATTGTCTTTCATGCTGCAAACTTGTTTGTTAGCTGTTTACATGTCTTTAGGGTGCAATATAAAGAGTATACCTGGTGTCTAGTGTTTCCTACCCCTACCCCTATTACAGTATTATATATTATTAATTATAGTTGCTATTCTAGGGGAGTGTGGAGGCATGACAGACTTGCCCACATATGCACACACATTCACACATTCATGCATAAACACAAAACACACACACACACACACACACACACACACACACACACACACACACACACACACACACACACACACACACACACACACACACACACACACACGCACACATGAACACCTACCCTATGTATTCCTTAAATATCCACTGCCTACTGTGGCCACCCAGGCAGACAACCAATCTCTCTCTCACACACACACACACACACACACAAATCTGAGGGCACTAATCCCTGTGCATAAACTCAGACATGCAGCTACACTCCCATCTCCATTACCTTGCCACTAAACTCCTTGCCAATTACCATTATCTCAGTCTCACTCACTGAAAGCAATAGGTAAGCATGAACTTTTGGTTAATAATGCAGCCGTACAAGTCAGTGATTTATCTACAAATACAAATCATTATGGGTAAGCAAAAGCAATTTACCACTATAGAGAAACATCTTCTTACTTACAGTGTAAACCATTATTTAATGTATTAACTTTTAATGTGGGAAAATAAGAAACTGCCACTGATGCGTTTAGCATGGAAATACAGTAGTGTGTACATTAATTTAAGTAGTGAGGCACTGTTTGTTCAGTCTTTTATGATGTCGACTTTCACCTTTATTTACCACACCTATTTACATCTACTACCATATCGGATTCACTTAAATCCTCATTTATCTATGTATGTCTCATACTTTCCTTTCTTTTTTCAATCATTTGAATAATTTTATGAACTATAGCAGTCAAATTCTACAGACTTCTTCTGCCTTTATTTGAATGTACAAACTGCATCACTCAAATAACCTAAACTTGTAAAACATGCTCTTATTGCTTGTAACTAGCAATGCTATCTACTCAAGGGTAGCAATGTATTTTTTAACTTCATTGTATATATTCTTCATACTAATGAAAAACTGTGCCATGTTTTAATACCCTGTGCATTATGTTTGTTTGCTGTGCATAAGTATGACTGTTAGAATTTTTTCCCAGACCTCCACTGAAAATGGGTCTTTGCCCAGATGGACTTATCTAGTTAACAACTGTCAATCAATCAATCACTACATAAATAAATGTCATGGCAGGGATTTTCAGCTCTGAGGGGAAAAAAAACTCCGATGGCCATCCTTATCAACAAAATAAAATGCAAAAACAACATTCTTTGTGCATCAAACATTGTATAATTTGGTATTTACTACTAAGATATATAGTCATTCATATTCATTATTGTTTTCATCAAATTATAGTATTAATCATTTACATGTTTTGTACAACAAACCTGCCAATATTCAAAAAGTCAGGAGTCTGCACAGACTCACTCAGACAGGAATTTTATCCATGCCATCATAACATAAGCAATATAATCTAGATTTCTGCGATTTTTAATAGTCAAATGTTTTAAGGTATTTTTGTTTATGTTTCACAATATTAACAGCCATGCTTCTATAACCATATCTTTATACTCAGTCAATCAGATTGAATTGTATTTATGTGTTATGCTAAATAATAGCATGGCATTCCCAAAACATTAAGTTTTTATTAGAACAAACTTTAATAACATAGTTGCAAGAGTTACCAAATATTTTTTCCTTCTCTTCCCCAGAGGACCTGTGTGGCAACACTTCTTACCTTCATCCATTAGGCCCATTCATTCCATGGAGACAGTCTTTACTGGGATAGTCAACAGCCCTTTGTCTCATTCTTTACTAAAGGGATCCCAATCAGCTCATTCATCCTGCATCAGGACTTATGTGGTAGAGATCATGTCAGCATGTGGGTTCTGCAGGGGTGTCCTATTTCTCCTGGTGGAATGCCCCAGGCAGCTTTTTTGGACTGCACTATAGCTGCCTTGTGAAGTGAAGGATGTCTATACACTCTTAATTATCTTTGGATATGAATGTGAATGCACTCAGCAGTGTGTATATGCTATGCCCAAACTCAATGGATTGTAACCCCTATTGTTCCTGCTAAATGTGAACCATGAGTCGAGTCTCTCTCAACCACATTGGGTGAGCTGGCAACAACTATTCATTCACATCCTCCCCACTAGCTCCTAAAAGTGCCAGAACTACTAGTTAAATTCAAGTCACGTGTCCTATACAGTCAAGACTGTATCCATCTATACCACAGGGATAAGACTGATCAAGCATTCATATCTATAGGATCTCCTAACAATGTATACAGAGTGATCTGTGTGCACCTCCATTTAAAAAAAAGAGAGATAAAAGTACTGTTCTACAAGAGGATTTGGTTGATCCTCCAGCATCTGCATGAACACATAACTCATGTGGCTACAGTCACCAGCAGCAATACAACTGTGTATAGCATCCATCTTTGCTTCAAGTAATAGATAAAAAACATAATTTTTAAAATATTTCTTATATTTGAGATTCATCTTCTAAGTTTCTGCTTGACCATACGACTGTGGAGCATGTTTCCAGATGTTCTAGCCAGAAGAGAGCAGATAACTGAATTCAGTTTGGTATCAACTAGTTAGATTGTGAAATGCCTATGTGGCTCTAGTTTAAACAAGAACAAATTATCCATCACTATTCAGTTCACAGTGTTTTGAAGGTCTCCTGCATGGCTGTTTCTTACTGTTTACTAGAATAAAACCACTTTATGCATTTCCGGGAAGTTTACTGCCACTGTTTGTCTTCTCACAGCATAAGGGGAAGCTGGAATTTATTGAAAAAAGGTGAGGAACTCAATGCCTGTGTGGACCTTGAGGTTTGAAGCTATCCATCCATACTTGGAAATGTTTTTCTTGGACAGTTGTGGAAAGGAAGGGGGGTTGGACACCTAGCTTGCTGCATTCAAAAGAAAATAACTGATGGAGAAATGCATCAGGTTTTAGTTCATGTAGATGCTTTGGTTTTGACAAGTACTGATTTTAGTTTCAAAGCTGTTCCTTCCTTTTCAGGTAAGTCAAGTTTTAATTTTTCTGGAGGTTGCCACAAGAAGTTTAGTCACATCAGTCATGCTTCTCATTAACTTGGGGAGTGTCATAAGCCTGCATTCACCCTTAACATTATATTTATTAGACTATACAAGGAACCTTGCCGAGTTCCTAAGCAATAAATTGTCTAAGCAATATGTCCTACATGGACCAGCTCAAAGCCCTGTCATTATATTTGGTATCCTACAGACTACTAAGAGGTGACCTGTGTCTGACATAAAAGACATCCTCTGACCTAATACTGATGGACTTGCTGCACAATGGCAAGTCAACAGGCATCAGAAACACTTGGTTTAGAAATCTAAACCTCTTCTGCAGCATCATAAGAACAGTTTGGAGAGAAACAGGCTTATCTCACAGAGGATACTGCTGCTCTGGAACACACTCCCCATCCAAATAAAACAAAGTTCATCCCTGCCCATAATCAAGTGCAATCTGGATCTATGTATGAAAAACAGAAACATATACCTTGGGATTGCCCCCTGTACTACTAATGTACAGAGGCAGCTCCTAAATGCTTTAGCACAAGCATGGGTCGCCTCAAATTATCTATACTGTGTTCCCAGTTATTCTTGATAGGAATAGTATATAATCATTGACCATGAGATGGGTAAGGTCAGTGTAACACCAAATAGGATAGGTTAATTCAAGCACAAAAAGGGAAATTGGCTAGGCTTAAAATAGCCTGCAAGGGCAGCTAGCCTTGTACTTGTAGTTACCTAAGAGCCAATGACTGTATTCCTTTATGTCTATCTGCTAATGGCAGCAGAAACTAATATGCTTTCCTATGCCCGCTAATTAAAAAACTCCTTTTTTGTTAATTATTTGAGCTGAATATTAGTTATTTCTATCCTCCTAGCAAGAAAAACAATTAGTTGCTTGATGGTGTGGTAAATACAGTCATAGTCATACCCATATCTAAGGAGTTAGTAGAATTCTTTGTATACTTCTTTTTTAAATTCTTTGTTTGTTTTTCCATATTTAAAAATATGTTATTAATGTTGTGCCAATGTTTTCTTATCTCTTCGATATGATGAACATATATGCTAGGGAACTGAGTTACCAAACTTAGCATGGTTATTTTTTTAAACTATTTTAATACAACTGTTAATACTGACAGATTGAGAAAACATTAAAATGATGGCTTAAAACATGTGTGTATATGTGTGTGCCTAATGTGTGCATAATATAATGTGTGTGTGTGTGTGTGTGTGTGTGTGTGTGTGTGTGTGTGTGTGTGTGTGTGTGTGTGTGTGTGAGTGTGTACATATATAAAAATGCATATATAATTTATATTAATATGACTGTGTGTATATATATATATATATATATATATATGTGTATATGTGTGTGTGTATGTGTATATATATATATATATATATATATATATATATATATATATATATATATATATATATATATATATATATTCCATTGTGGTTCTTGATCTGATGTTTTTCACTTGTTAATTATAATCTCATATTAACTGTAGATGCATGCTGCCTGTCAGTTGTGTATTTAGTGTTATGCTGGAGGATATTGCTTAGGTAGTGGGGGACATTTGTTATAACATAAAACATGCAGATGTGACCCATGCTATCACTCGACATATTTTAGCATCTGTTTGAATTTTGTTCTTTGAAATTTTGACTCTTTGGCACTTGCTTTATTTACCAAAAAATATGTGAATATGTATAAATAATATATATTTTTTGTTAAGGTTATAAGCATTATCCACATGGAAGCATTGTTCAACATCATTTCACAGGGACATAAGTGTAGGAATGTCTTGCAAAAAAAATATATGGACAATTAGTAGTTTCTCCTGCAACTAGTTTATTTGGTACTTCTTGGTATCAAGTGAAAGCAAACTTCTTTCTGCTACCTGTTATACAACTATAATCACTTTGCAGATATTTATATTTGTTTATTGGCACAAATTTACAAACCATCACACTTAAAGACCATGTTCTTTACTCCTGCCAACATACTGTAGAAATAACAAAAATTGTATTTATTTATTTATTTACTTATTTATTTATTTATTTATTTATTGACATTTGTTAACCGGGTTTGTCCATCTGGGCTTGTAGCCCATTTTCAGTGGAGACCCGAGGAGAAAAGCTCCAGTAATACATTTTAAAACAAGTACAATTTTAAACAATATTGATATAATAGCAGTTATAGCAAAATGATTCACATATGTTGAGTTACATGCATAAAGTTAAAGTTGCATTAAAAAGAAGCTAAGTAACAATTTTACATTGATATAGTTCAATAGGTCAACAATAAACATTTTTTGTTTGTATAAAATTGTGCAAATGCATAGTAGACACATTGGAGAGAGAAGTGTAATGAGGTACTAAGTATGGCAAAAGGCAAACTGATCCACTCCCAAGTATTTATTCAATGCTTTCGTTTATAAAATACAAACTTCCTCAGAATAAAAGCTTAAAAACTTGAACCATAGTGGCCAGCCAACCCATTTATATATGCACTAAAAATCATGTGATAAGACTTGCCTTAGTTTGAAACCAGTTTTAAAGATATATTACATCTGCAGTTTGCAACACATGCATTTTCATATACATTCATTGCATACTTCCACACTGCTAAGCTACACATACACATATTTACATATAATGTTTCTAAAGCAACTAAAATACCTCTACTAGATAAATTCTTATATATGTAAATAAATAAATGCATATATGAATCTGGCTATCATGCTACCAGTAACATGTATAATATACAAAAAATGCTGACTCTAACACAGTGTTGCTCCATAAACATAGTAATACCTAGCAAACTTGGCTTTCAGTCTCAAAATAGGACTGATGGAAACCACATCATTTAGTCCTGGATAACTTGTTGCGTTGGTTTGCAGTTGCCATTTGAGTTCCTTAAATGCCAAAAAGTCATCTATAGGACCCCCTCTTTCACTTATATCAACATGATCTATAATAATATATTTAAAATGATGGTCTGCAAATTGGATTATATGTTCAGCTAAGGCATTATTAGTCTTTTTTACTAATATCATATTGACGTTGATATATTCTGGTTTTAAAGCTATTTTTGTCTGATCTATGTAAAAACATGGGCATTTCTGACAAATACCCATGTAAATAACCAGTTTGCTGTTACAGTTATATCTCTTTTTCAGCCTTATTGTACCAAACTGAGCTAAGTGGATTTCATTCTTCCCTAATATATATTTACATTGTGGGCAGTACCCACATTTATTCATTTTCCATACAATACATCATACTTAGGTTTTTCTAACATGATTTTAATACTTACATCCTTTTTATAAGATATACATGGGCCCACCCCCTCCAATTTCTTATAATCTGGGTTGGTGTCAAAAACACACCAGTTTTTTTGTACTAATTTCTCTAATATTACCATATTGCTTGTTATATGTTAAAATCATTGCATTTGTATGATCCACTTTAGCAGTATTAGATATAGTATTCATGCTAGTGTGTCTTTCTGAGCCTAGCAATGGTAGGAAGCATCTACTAGCTCTTTTCTGAGTTACCTCATTACCTATTTTGTCTATAGACAGTGTGGGGTAGCCTGTACTAATCAGCATGTTTTTTAGAATATTGGTCTGAAGAACATATTCATCATTATCTGATACCATTCCAGCAAGACAAACATATTATCCCTTGACCAGGGACTTTTTCTGGTGCAGGGGGTGCCCTCTCGTAAAGTGTAACAGTGTGTTAGAATACATTGGTTTTCTATAAATAGTAGAATTGAATACCCCTCTAGTTCTATCTTTCAAAATGGTGACATCCAAAAAATTAATAGTCTCAGTACTTGTATGGATAGTAAACTCCAAAAAATGTTGTGGTGCCACACGTGTAGTCAAAAAACTCACTTAGTTTTTTAGAACTACCTTTCCAAAAAATAATAATATCATCCAGGTATCTACCATAAAGTATCCAATGTTGGGAATATGGTCAATTGATGACACATTCCATTTCCTCATATGCCAGGACTATATTTGCAAAAATGGGGGCACATACTGCCCCCATGGAAACTCCTCTACACTATTTAAATATCTGATGTTCAAATGTAATGAAGTTATTCTCTAGGACCACTTCCAAAAGTGCCTTGATGGTGAGAATCCAATCATGGTTCAGGGTTGTGTTATGGCATAATAAGGTATAAAACCACTCAATACCCATATGGTGTGGAATAACTGAGTACAAATCCTTGATGCCTATGGTGACATAAATAAGGGTGTCATAATATAGCTCATTAGAGACTTTACATAGGAAAGCCCATGAGTCCTTGATGCAATAACTATAGTTCTTTAATATGTCTTTCAGTTATAGGTCAATAAAGGTTTTGATGCCTTAGCATCCACTATAGGCCTAAAGGGTGGATCCATAAGACCTTATGAATTTTTGGGATCCCAAATATTGTTGGTAGCTTTGGATGACTCCTGCCAACATACTCATTGCAAAGAACATCTAGCATCACACTTTTGGTACTTTTTCTTGTTTCCATTCTTACTTTGCAACAATGATTTCTGAACATTAATTTTTGCCTGAATTCTCTACTGTAGATTATTCCCATACATAGTCCTGCATAGGAGACAAGATGTGCAAAACGTATACCACCAACTAACTGATGCAAACATTTACATCACTCTAGAGAGAAGCACCCTAAGATCTGCCAGGAATAAAAAAAAAACATGCCATCTGTACAGAAGTACTTTCTTTCCTTACTACAAAATGGAACTTCTTTACAATTCAAGGAAGTTCCATTTGTGGTAAGGAATGGAAGAACTCAATCTAAACTAATTAATGAATTCTATATGGATGACATGTTTTTTTTTCTGAGATTTGTTTTGCATGTTTGGAATATCTGCTGGGAAAAATATAGTATTCATCAATGCTGGTAAATGTACCCTACCCACAATAATCTCCTTGCCTGGCTGCAAAAAGTGTGATAAAACCTGTCCCTTTTCTTCCTAAATCACAAATTGTACCAGAATAACTCTTGGATGATCATATAGTCTGCCTGCTAATGATAATAGTAACTAATATGCTTCTCTATACTCAGTGATTAGCAATTAACTGTACAGTAGCATACATCTGCATGAATGTCAAATAAATTATAGAGCGTATAAAACTAAAGTTGTATTTAGCTCAAACAAACTTCTAGTATTTGCTTTCAGACAGAATGCAAGTCCTTCATCAGGTAACAATAACCAAATGTAGTAACAATCAATTTAAACAGAAATTTAATCAAATGATCATTGCACTTGAAATGAAAACTCTAGCGAAAATATTCATATATAAGTTTGTAAACTTATTTCATATAAACTTTCTAAAAAAATAAGCATTTTGCAATGTAGATAACATCGGTTTTGTATTTGCATTTAACGATACTAGAATTATTTTTTCAAGCATCAAAAATCAATAACAATCATTTTGAACAAGAACTTGTTCACTTGAATAAAACTTGCAAATAACTAAGCATTCTGCATTCCATAGAATTAAAACAAAAAAACTTTTTATACCTCTGTTTTTGAGGTATGGTTTTAAAGATTTAGTTTTGTTAAGTCCTGCTTCATTTGTGCTATTCAGACAAATGCAAATCTAATTCTGCAGACAGCAATTCATTTTTTAATCTCTACCTCCTATGAAAATTTTAACTACATGTAAAATCTGAAATTTAAATTCTACACAATGACCTGCATGTTTGCAATGTTTATAAAGTGCATTTGTCTCAGTTTTTATATCTATGTCCTTTATTCTGACTTTAAAACTGCACTTTCTTTTGCAAACATAGAAACTGCCATCCTAACATCTTGCTAAGTAAACCAGCTCCGCTATCTCACATGTTAGAAAATCATTAAAATAATATCATTTCACTGTAGCAGGATGAATAAAAACATTACCATTTTCTAATATCCACAATTGTGTGCCCATTGCATTTGTATGTACCACATCTGTTCCGATTATTATGATTCTTTTGTTTAAATAATTCCTCTAGGATCATAGGATCAAAGGAGGTTACTAGTCTAATGGTCCCAGGGCCCTTACAAGCCTAGCCAAGTTTAGCGCTTGTTCCAAGTGCCCATTTTAAAGTAGGTACTAAAATCAGCATCTAATGCCCCTGTCTAAGAGGAACACAAGTGGAACCCCACGGGTGAATTTGCAATTAACCATCCACTCATCCAAATTGTGCTTAAATAGGGTCAACAAAGGGCTCCATTTAATGTGAAAATGGAAGTTTATTCCAAACGTGTGGCAACCTCTGGGAGAAAAATCTGTTCATCCAACAGGTTTTGTTGATGTCACATACCAGGTTAAGATCCTTAGCGTGAGTGACCCTAATGCCATTTGACTTGCAAATGTGCAGCATTCCCATTTTATATATATATATATATATATATATATATATATATATATATATATATATATAATATATATATATATATATATATATATATATATATATATATATGTATATCTCATTTTAAAGCAGCAGATGCCTCTGATTTGTTTGGAGATCACAGTAGAACAGTGATTGGTCACCAAATCTTGTGGAGTTCATTTAAAACCTGTGCAAACCCGTGCAATCACAGACCTTTTATAGCAGCTAAGAGAAACCTTTTTAAACCAGAAAACCAATTGGAAAGCTCAACACTGGGCCCTGGTACAACAAACTTGAATTAGATAGGTCCCATACTGTTCCCTCCTGCCACTACCCTAGTACAAAGGAGGCCCTCTCTAACATACAGTAGATGGACATTCGTGCTTAGAACAAACAAACAGAACTAGGTTCAGCAGTCCTGAGTCTAGGCTATGCTATATATGGAACAAAGTACAATAAATCAGCAAAATCAGTTGAAATGCAGCAATATACAGGAATACAGTGAAAACACTGTAAAAAGGCTAAACAGAGAAAACAGGTACTTATTTTTCATTTTAAAGCAAAAGATGCCTCAGATTTGTCTGGATTTCAGAGTAGAAAAGTGGTTGGTCAGCAAATTTCATGGAGCTCATTTAAAACAATATTTGATAAAACAAGATTGCTTCATCTTCTGTATGAAACAGTGGCTTTGAAGAAATTAAATTTCTTATCTCAACATATGACTGTAAAATATCCCCTCTTCTTATTAATTATTTTGTCCACTCCTGTACTGTTTGGCCCAAACTGCATAGCACACCTTAACACTTCTGCACTACCTCTTGAATTTTAATTATCTTTACTTGCTTGATTCTCAGTTTAATTACAGTTTAATTATACCTTCCCTTCACCTTCATCATCCTTTCTTCATTGTTTAATATGCCATGTGGATATTGCCTTTTACTTAACTTTACATTTTTCATTTGACAGTTCTGTTTTTTTTCTGAAAACATGCCTGTAGTGTTTCTAACTATTCACATGAGCTGTTCCTTTTAGCAACAAAATGGTGATTGATTTTAAAGTGTAATAAGTTATTTATACACTGTTTTTTTAATAAATGTTACTAGCTATATGTCCTAGATACTGACCAGACCTTTATAGACTAAAATCTAGGAAGTTAATCATATGATTGTTGATATTTAACATCTGTTTTCAATTATGTATAACATTCCCTTAAGGTTTGTATTAAGATGTCTGATTTCTCTGCTTGTCCCATATTAATAATTAATATTTTATCAATAAAGGATCCAATGATTGCTTAGAGAAACCAGTCACTGCATCATTTTGGTGTTTGCAAATTTATGACAGTCAAAGCTTTTCTGTCCTTCCAGCATTCCACTCAGTACAAAATTGTACCTTCTTGCCTTGTCTTCCAAATAAACCAGTTTTTTGCACAATGTCAAAAATTTATTTGGACTGCAGGTTAAAGATTGCCTTCCCTATCAAGGATTGACATCAGAGTATAGCCAAAGGGAAAGAAATAGGGGGCTCCTAAATGAAATATCAGCACTGGTAGAGTTTTTAATAAAATGTAGAACAGACGCTGCTGTTAAAAAATGAATAATTAGTAAAGCATATAGAATACTGCATGATAATTACAAGAATCAATCACCGGAGCTTAGAAAGGATTAGGAAGAGAGACTGGGATAAGCAATTCACAAAGAGACAATGGAGAGATATACGTGTATCTCCCAAATATGCAACAAAGTCTAGAAGATTTAGGATCTTTGCTGGAAATTTTACATAGGTATTTGTATACCCCAAGTAGATTCCAAATAATTTTTCCTCAGGTGGATAGCAAATGCTGGAGGTGTGATGGGCAAGAAAGATATAGCTGGGAACATATTTTTTGGAGGTGTGGTGAGCTGGCAGACATTTGGGATTCCCTGCAGGACACTCTGTCGGAGATGCTGGGTGGGTGGATTGGACTGATTGGGGAGATGATTTTTTTGAGTTATGCTACAGAATCGGAATTGCCTAGACATAATAAAGCCTTGCGGAGTCTAATTATGTTGACTGCCAAAAAAGCAATTACTAGAAAATGGAAATCAAAGTCTAGACCAACTTTACTAGAAGTAGTGAATATAGTAACAGAGATAACAACTGGAATTCGGATCTTAAGAAAAGGGGAAGGAGAAAACTACATAGAAAACATTGGAATTGTGAGAAAAGTATATGCAGATCAGGAACAAGGTTTAAGTGGTAGGATTTGAATGAGCTATAGAATACTTTACTGACAATGATTTGAATGTTTATAAGTGATTAGTAATGTTTACAACTACAGTTGTTTCAATGGTGTCTGTGATGTAAACTGTATACAACTTAAGTGATTTCATTTTGCATGTTTTTCATTTATATAAATGTAAGATTGCCTTTGTCACATATGGAAATTTAATAAAGATGTTGGGAAAAATATGTTGAAAATGTGACCCTGCTGACTTATTTTGCACATCTGCTGCTTGATGCTTTAGTGGCAGCATTGCATCATACTGTTCTTTCAAAAACTCACTGTAATGATCATTTTAGGTTAGGCAATGATGCAGGAGCCCTAGCAGCACTTTCTCTTCTTACACCTAGCTTCCATTGCTCATTCTTTTTTGAGGTCCAAAGCCCCATTATTTGTCAGTAGTTACTTTCTATTCGAGTAGAAGGTATACATTATATCTATTCAGAGCAAGTTAGTATGTGTCTACAGATGATGCAATGGCCACAGGGCTGCAAGCCAGAAGGCTGGTGATTGCGGTCATCTGAGGACTCTAGGGGGAAGATTTAGGTCTTTGCAACAGGGTCTATATTGTCCAGGTTATTTTGTAGCTGAAGATATGCTTGTCTCCAAGGGTTTGGTGCAGTGATCAGTCATTCCGAATGATGCACCAGTTCTTGCTTAAAATGTCCCTGATGGGGGTCATGTCTAAGCTGTTGGGGATCAGGAAGCTTAAGACAAAGTATGCCTGGTGTCCAGTTGATGGCTCAGCTGAGTAGCCATGTTTAAATATAGGTCAAAATGAGGTCAGCCTGGAGTGGTTTCAGATGACTGAAGATTGAGCATTTTTAGTGCCAATGTATAAGAGAAAGAAGACATTCCCACCTGTGGGTAGTATAGAGGTAACAAAGTCCCATAATGCTGCATGGCATGAATGTGCTGGAGAGGATGAATGATAAAGAAATACAAAGAATAGTAGAAGGTAAGATGGGGGATGAACAGTTTAGATTTAGACCAGGATGTAGCACAGGAAACCTGATGTTTGCAATAAGAAAGACAGTTGAGAAGAAGCTAGGGATAAGTAAATGGTTCAAATGGGCATTCATAAACTGGAGTAAACATATGACAAGGTCCCAAGAAAGCTGATTTATGCAGTGCTGCAATGGTTCAAAGCCCCAGAAACATTGGTACAATTAGTTCAGGCTATATATAAGGACTCAATGACACAAGCATGAACAGTGTTCGGACTCACAGAAAGGTTCCTAGTGGGAGATGGGGTACATCAGGGTTCAGCTCTGAGTCTACTGCTCTTCATAATTGTTATAGATCACATTAGCAAACAGGTCAGAGGGACAGATGAAAAAAGCTGCTGTATGCAGACAATGGGTTATTACAGGCAGACCAACAAAAACAGCCAGCACAACAAACGTGGAAAAATAGTTATTGTTTATTGTAGCATAACAGCCCAAAGAAATCTGCATTAGAGCTGCATAAAAATGCAGCAAAATACAATGCAATGAGAATCCATTATTACAGTTATTACAGGCAGATGCTGAACAAGAACTTCAACAAATGATAGTGGAATGAATGCAAAACTGAAGATGCGTGGGATGAAACTGAGTACAGATAAGACTGCTGTAATGCAGCAAATGGGGGAAATCAGAAGAAGCTGAGAATTGAGATAGACTAGAAAATTGGTGAACAGGTTAATAACTTCAAGTATCTGGGTGGAGTGATTGAGGAGAAGAAAAGTCTGAATGAAGAGGTCAAAGGTAGAATCTGAGGGGCTGCAGCCAACTGTCACAGAGTGTCGGGCGTAGTGTATGGCAGAAGAATGCTAAGGAAGTTGAAAAGTAAAGTGTACAAAACAATGGTGTGACCAGTACTGCTGTATGGTGCACAAACATGGGCAGTGAAGGTAGAGCAGCTGAGAAAGCTAAAGATGATGGAGATGAAGTGCCTGTGATAAGTGACAGGATGCACACTGCGGGACATATGATGAAATGAGAACATTAGAGAAGGTGCACAAGCAAGTCCATCTGCAGAAAAGGTCATTGCAGTTTCGGATTTGTAGCACTAAATTTACCTGCAAGCCTGCAAGATGGGGTGCCTTGCTGTCCTAAGAGGTGACTGAGGGTCTGAGGATATGTGGAGCAGTGAGAGTTAAAGGATTCAGATATGTCACTTAAGCAGAACCATTAGAGAATGTAGAGGGTAAGTGAGTGGAGCAAACAGATAACAATGGTAAGGATGGAGCTTCTCAAACTATTGTGAATTGTTGGTGTCCTGAAGCACAATCTCCAAAGCTGCAGAACTGCTTGGAAACCAACAAAAAGTAAGTAAAATGTATGTAAGCCACCCTTACCTAACCAATAGGTTTACCCTTTTAGTGCTGCATGATAATATATATACAAGGTACTGGAACTAACCTCTGTCTAGTGAACTGAGTATCACATAGACAAACACATCAGCAGTATTGGGAGTGTAGAGAAAAGAGCATTTGGTAAAAGATAAAAAGTGAAAGAAGAAAGCAACAAGTGACTTAGACATATGTAAGAGTTCCTTCGGCTGTATTAGCAGGACAGGATGCTGTCTGAATAAACTTGGAATTAAGCTCGAATCACAACACAATTACAATGCGCATGAGTTCTGAGTGGCTACAGCTTCTGGGTTGCACTTTAGAGAATGAAAGGCCTTCTTACGTGCACTTCTCTTGTCTGAAGGTAATCAGTGCTTGAGTCACAGTACAAGGCTCATCCAGTGCTTTAGCTGGCATTTGTAGTGGCACAACTGCCGGTGTCCAGCAACTGGGACTCCTGAGGATAGAGGTTTGGGATGCACTGTTCTTGGCTGAAGCTATTCATTATCTTGAGACATAGTATAGGGTTGTCCTAATGCTCGAGATCGCATCTTGTAGTGGCAGCACTATGGGTGACCATTGACCAGGATCCTTGTTTACAGAGGCTTGGGATTACTGTTCTGAGAGGTGACTGGAGGATCTCATTGCCTGAAATTATAGTTCACAGATTCATAGGTAAGTACTAGGCTAGCTGCCCTTGTGCACCATTTTAAACCAACCAATTTCCCTTTCAAAGGTGAAAATCAAACCCTGTACTTTATATCTGTTAGGTAAACTCATTAACCATTATACCAAACCCCAACCCCTCCTAAAGAAATGCTACCTGTGCTTTACCCTCACAGTTATCTTCATAAATTTCTCTGTCATTGATGTTAAGTTGGAAGATCTGTAGATCCCCATTTTTTACTTTCCTTGGTGCAAGTTGCCATATTTGCTCTCGTTTAGACCTCTGGCTTTTATATTTTTGACACCGATCTTTTAAAGATCTACATCAAGTGACCTGTCAATACATTGGCCAAATTTCTGAAGATTTGGGAGGAGCCCATTGAGTTCTTGTGGTTCATCCTCACTAAGATCATTCAGTTCCCTTTCTATCCTTCACTCTTTTAATTTCTCCAAATGCTTTGGGTTTCTAATACTATGATGGGAATGGACCGCATTACTAAGTCAAAGTGCAATTAAAGTTCATGAAATTAGTATTGTTTCAGTCTTTGATGTCTGCCAAAAGTGCTCTTCGCAGCACCCGCAATGTGCCCAGTAATGACTCCTTCTACAATTCATACTGGGTTACATGGATTGGTAACATATCTAAATATGATTGTAAATTCATTTTTATAAGCCACATTGCTCCTTCTACTATTGGAACTGTCTGCGTATCTTTCTTCCACATTGCTCTCATTTCTGCCTGCAGAGCCTGATATTTTATGACTTTGTGTCTCTCTGTACGCAGGACACTGTAGTCACTGGGTGTGGTGATGTCAATGATCAATGCTATTTTTGTCTTCTTTTGTTGGACCACTATATCCAGTTTTCTAGCATGTATCTTTTGAACTGTTGGTAATGGATGATCCCATGTGATATAAAATTCATCATTTTCTATGATGCTTTGTGGCTTGTGTTTCCAGTTGTTTTTCAGCCACTTCAATACCATAATGTTTGCACAATCCCCAGTGCAACAGTATTGCCACATTATTATGCCTTTCATTATACAGTCCTTATGCCATTAGTATGTCACAGCCAGCAATGAGGTGTGAGACTGTTTCCAATTTGATTTTACAAAACCTACATTTGTCTGTTTCTCCCACATGTTCAATGGACTTTGTAAACCAACGTGTACGTAGCCTACTATCTTGGGCTACCAGTATTAACCTTTCATCGCTTGGTCTGAATTTGCCTCTCCTTAACCAGTCCTGTGTTCATTCCTGATCAACACAGGTTCTTCCAGAAGTTTTCTATACTTGCAACTATATTTATGTGTTTTCCACATTTCTTGCCTTCTCATCTGGTCCTTCACCTTATATTCTTTCTTTTGTTTTTTGGCACATTCAGTTGATGCCTGATTTTATCTACTTCTGGTTCATCCCTCCTTCAGAACAGTGAATATATAATCTTCTTATGCACTTGTTGTGTCTTTCGACTTTTCCCGGTTAGGGGTAGCCACAGTGGAACTCTGGTCTGCTAATGATTGGCAGTAGATTTTTATGTGCCGAGTTGCCAGCCCTGACGCACAACCTTCAACAAAGGTGCACCGATTCACACATGTCTCCACGCAGAAGACACTCTAGCTGAGAGTCGAACCGGACAACATCTTACTGTGAGGCGACAATGCTACCACAGCACCACCACCGCAGTAATCTTGTTATGCACTGATTTTTATAAATCATTTGGTGAGCATGAAACATCCTTCTTATTTTCCTATCTAATCTATCCAACACATTTTGGGACCAGTCAGTCACTCCAAAACTATATGTTAGAACAGGAAAAGCCAATTGGTTTATAGCTTGAATTTTGTTCGTAGATGTCAGTGCTGTTTTCAAGATTAATTTAAGTATTCTGAAATATCCCCTACTAAGTTTTATTTGCATTTGTTCGTGTTTTATTGCTGATCCTTCATCAATTCCCAAATATTTATACACTCCTTCTTGCTCAAGTTTTTTTATATCACATTCTTATCCAAAATTTATGTTTTCCTGGCGTTGCAGTTTTCCTGCTTTAAAGGTTGCTTTTGCACATTTGTCAAGACCAAATAACATTCTTATATCATCTGAAAAAGTTTTGACAGCTTGCAGTTGTGCTTTCAGTTCCTCATCTGATGAGCTATACAGTTTTAAATCATCGACAAAGAGAAGATGAGAAGTCTTTACACTAGTTTTTTTCTAGGAGCCAAATTATAGCCATGACCTAAGCTGATAAGTAGACAGCTTAATGGTTTAAGGGCAAGATAGAATTGCAGCGGTGACAAAGAGTCACCCTGGAATATCCCCTTTGAATTTTTATCCCTGGGATAATAATTTGTCCTTTATCATGGCTCAATTGCAAAGTGGTCTTCCACTGTTTCATGGTCCCTGTAATATAGTCGATCAGTGTAGGGTGTATCTTATACATTTTTAAGCACTCTTTTATTCATGAATGTGGGATACTATCAAATGCTTTTTTGTTGTCAATCCATGCCATACTTAGATTATTCCCCTTTTCACAGTTCTCCACTATGACTTTATTTAACAAGAAATGATCCTTTGTTCCACGACTTACTTTTATTGCCCTTTTGTTCTTCTGCCATAATTGAGTTTTCTTCTAAATGACTAGATGACTTATATATCCAAATTGGATGCCACACACTCTCCAGCCAAGAGTGGAATAGCTGGTCAAGAAGAAAAGGTCAACACTTGCACCACACCACATGGAACACATAGCCCTCTGGAACACACACCAGCACTGCCTTCACATAAAAACACAAACCACACACCCGCCTTCGTGGAGGCTCTCAATAAAAATCTACTTGAGCAGCAGACCCCTCCAAGGCAGAAATGCACTTGATCACCACAACACAACGAAAAGGGGATCATGCAATCCCAAATAAAACCAAGACCCAATCCTCCAAAGGCAGACGTCATGTCTGGTGGACCCCAGCCATAAACAAACTATACAATAGAAGGAGGAGCTACTACATAATAGAGCAGAATCCCAAAAAGGGAAGGCATCTCTGATCAGTATTAGCAAAAAACTACAGGCACTCATAAAATCATCTAAGGCCAGCTTCGAGAGAAACATTGCACAGGACACTAAGGATAATCACAAGGCTTTCTTTAGTTATGTTAGGAACCTGTGTGGGAATTCCCAGATATGCTCAGAATTAGTCCAAAATGACAAAATACACCGAACCCACAGACATTGCCAACATCCTAGCTGACAGGTTCAGTGCAAACCCCCCCCCCTTCCCCACCAAAAGGGCAAATATCTATCCCAGCAGAGTGCTGCCCCCCTGACATCTCAGATGCTCAGGTAAGAGCTGCCCTCTCCAAAGCAAAAAACACAGCATCAATGGGACCAGACGGTGTCCCGGGCTGCATCCTACATGAACTCCAAGAAGAGCTAAACCCAAACATAAAACTACTGTTCAATCTCAGCCTTACTACAGGATATGTACCCAAAGAGTGGCGTACAGTAACAGTGGTCCCTCTCCACAAAGGTGGTGCCTTAACGGACCCTGGAAACTATCGCCCCATAAGCCTGACTAGCTTGGTCTGTAAAGCTATGGAAAGGATCATCATGGACCTCATAAATAAAGATATTGGGGACCTACAGACACTGGATCCTACCCAGTTCGGCTTTGTTAAGGGCAGATCCTGCCTCTTAAACCTGGTTGACTTCTTTGAAACCGTCACCAAGGCCATTGACGAAGGGAAGGTGTTCCACACAGCCTACCTGGACCTCGCAAAAGCCTTTGATACAATACCCCACTTGGGCATTATAGATAAGCTCACCAGCTTAAATATAAACCCCTATGTCACTAGATGGGTTGCAAACTGGCTCAAGGACAGAACCCACATGGTTGGAATTGCTGGAGCCATGTCAGACACCAAACCAGTTACAAGTGGCATCCCACAAGGCTCAGTCCTGGGACCTCTCTTGTTCGGTATATATTTCTTGGAGGTACAGGCCAACAAGGAATGACTGCAAACTGGGCGCCATAATCGACTCTCCAGCCGACACAAGCATTCTCCAAAAGGGCCTCATAGAAACAGACAACTGGTGCCAGAGCCATGGCCTCAAGCTAAATGCCAAAAAGTGTATAGTCATCCCTTTGGCAAAACAAAGTGCCCACAAATTACCACATAGGTGGTAATCCATTAAGTACAGAAGAAGTAATTAGGGACCTGGGGACCCAAGTTGATAGCAATCTCTCATTTGACAACTCATTGGCCAAAGTGGTTAGAAAAACATTTTATATAGCCCACCTAATCATGAAGGGATTCACATCTAGATCAGGGAAGGTCATCGTGCCTCTTTACTCATCCCTCATCAGGCCCATAATCAAGTACAATGCCCCTTTTGAGATGTACCTTACCAAACACCTGCAGCAACTGGAAAGACCCCAAAAGTACCTCACCAAGAGGATCAAAGGGCTCAAACAGATGCCATATGCTGCCCGGTTAAAGAAACTCCAGCTCTACTCAGTGGCATACTGCCTGCTCAGAGGTGATCTGTGCCTGACGTATAAAGCCATGTCCAACCCGGAATTAAGGGACATGCTGCACCTCAAAATCCCATCGAGCTACGTGCTCGAGAGACTTGAACCTCAGCTCTGAAATAAATAGGACATGCTGGAGGGACAGATTCATAACCCAGAGGCTCCCTTCACTCTGGAATAAAATCCCAGTCCAGGTTAGGCAGAGTCCCTCATTGACTCTCTTCAAGAGGAATCTTGATGAGTGGATGGGAGTATCACTTCTGTGTCACTGTTAGACAGAGGCACAGTATACTAACCTCGAAAAAGGGTATAGCAAAATTAATTTAAAATGGGTGGAGAAAGCCAAACATACTCTGGCTAGGCTTATAAATGCCCTAGGGCAGATAGCCTAGTATGAACCTATGAACCTGTGAACCTATGAACAACACTGATCGCGAGAGACATAAATCTCCAAAACAGTGTGCCACTCAACTAAAGCCCCTAAGGCAAAACAGCATGCCCAACACACTAGTTAGGTGACTCGATAGTGAGGCACACTGATGTCCCACTTACTAGGTTGAATAAGGAGAAAGTAACAGTCATCTGCCTGTCAGGTGCCAGGATCTGACACATAACTCATGCAGTCAGGTCACTCAACAACAGGTATAAATATGACTCTGTCATTGTACATGTGTGTGAAAATGACCTGAGACGTACCTCCTTGGACTACATGAAAAGAGACATGGAGGAGCTCTCGAATTATGTAGCCCAGGTGGGTATGACCCTAGCCCTGAGCAGCATCCTACCATCACCCAGAATGATACCACAGTACAAGCAGAAAATGATTGATTTCAACAACTGGAAAAGTTTCTAGTATCATTCTAAGGGGATCCAATATCTGTCTGCCTGGGATGACATGATTGACAGACCTTGATGCTTTTCCAGAGATGGCCTGCATCTGTCACCCCTGGGCTTCCAGATACTGGCCAAGGCTCTTGCCACCCCTATAGTGCCTTTGTTAGGTGGTGTTCCAAAGACCAAATTACCACCATAACAGCTACAAACAAATGCAATCTGAGGGTCATGTTGCTCAATGCTAGAAGTCTAAATCTCAAAATGCACTCGCTCGAGGCAATCCTTAAAATGGAGAACATCAACATTTGTGCTGTAACAGAGACCTGGTTCAAGGCAGCAGAAAGCACCCCTGCACTACCAGGCTATAACTCATTCCACACCTTTTGGCCCCAGAATTTAGACCGAAGCTCCAAAGGTAGTGGTGTCTCCATATTCATAAAGGATGTGCACACCTCCAGACTGGTAGCCCAATATAATGCATCAGAGATACTTCAGGTGCAGCTAACATTGGGTAAGACAGAGATTCAGGTCGTAGCCTGCTATAGGTCCCCAACCATGTCCAAAGACTCGCACTCCATGTTCCTAAACACCATGCAGAATATTAGAGTCCAACCTAACACTCTCTTACCAGGCAACTTCAACTACCCCTCCATTAACTGGGTAAACTACTCAGGTACCAATACACTTGCCCAACGTTTCCTGGAGTTCATTAATTCCAATGCCCTGGACCAGCTCGTTCTTACCCGCATTAGAGATAGCAGCATCCTTGACCTGGTCATTACTAACATGGGCAACCATTGCTCTACACCAATAGTCAGCTCCTCCCTGGTCAGATCTGACCACAAACTAATCACCTTGGAAATCCACACCCCCTCCCCCCCAGCAAAGGTAACCACCATGAAAAATTTCTCCAAAGCTAACTTTGGGATCCTAAAAACAGAGGTGGCTAACTTCACGGCACCCATGCAAATGGAGAATAGTTGTGTGACTACAGAATCATACACCAATGCACTGTACGAATACATACACAAATGCATGGATCTTGCCATACCCAATAGAACCAAGACACTCTCCTCCAAAAAAAAGGAAGCCGATCTGGTGGTACCCTGCCATAAACAAACTCTACAACAGAAAAAGAAAACTGTTGCGGAATAAGGTGAAGTCCCAAGGCTGGAAAAACTCCCTTATCAGCCTCAACAAAAAGTTAAGATCCCTCATTAAATCCTCTAAAGCTAGCTATGAAAACAAAATTGCAGCAGATAGTAAAGACAACCACAAGGCCTTCTATAGTTATGCAAAGAATTTCCATGGCAATACCCAGATTTGTTCTGAGCTACTGCACAATGGTACCTGCTATACTGAGCCAACAGATATTGCCAATATACTGGCCGACAGATTCAGTGCAACTTTACCCCTCCCCCCCAAGGGACCAGTCACAATACCAGTAGATTGCCAGGCACCCAGTATTACTACTGTACAGGTTAAAACAACACTGTCCAAGGCCAAGAATACAGCTTATATGGGACCTGACAATATCTCTGTCTGTGTTCTGCATGAACTACAGAGTGAACTGGCACTTCACCTGTGTGCCCTGTTCAATCACAGCCTCGTGTCAAACTTTGCCCCTACTGAATGGCTCACTGCTACAGTCATCTCTCTCCACAAAGGAGGAGCGACTACAGACCATGGGAACTATCACCTCATTAGCCGGACAAGTCTGATATACAAAGCTATGGAATGCATCATCAGGTACCTAATAAACAAGGATATAGGGAATTTCCAAACTCTGAATCCCACACAGTTTGGTTTTGTGAGGTGTAGATCATGCCTGCTCAACTTGGTCAACTTCTTTGAGTCAGTCTCCAGATCTGTGGATGAAGACAAGGTGGTTCATACAGCCTACTTTGATCTGGCCAAGGGCTTTGATACCATTCCCCACTCAGGAATCATAGAAAAACTCAGTAAGCTAGACATCAACCCCTATATCACTAGGTGGGTTGCAAACTGGCTCACAGGTAGAATCCACAGTATGAAAGTAGCTGATTCCAAGTCAGACTGCCGATTAGTCATGAGTGGAGTTCCACAGGGTTCGGTCCTGGGGTCCTCTCCTGTTTGGTATCTACTTCTCTGAAGTCCAGGCCAACATGAAGGGACTCTGGCTGACAAGTCATTGTACATGTGGGTGTGAATGACCTGAGACGTACCTCCTTGGACTACATGAAAAGAGACATGGAGTAGCTCTCAAATTATGTAGCCCAGGTGGGTATGACCCTAGCCCTGAGCAGCATCCTACCATCACCCAGAGTGATACCACAGTACAAGCAGAAAATGATTGCAAGTTGGGAGTTATTATTAACTCCCCAAGTGATGTTGACATCCACAGAATGGCCTTACTATGACCAATGACTGTTGTCAAAACCATGGCCTTAAGCTCAATGCCAAAAAATGTGTCGTCATTCCCTTTGGGAAAAACACGGTTCCCATGAATTACCACATTGATGGTAGTCCACTGAACACAGAAAACATTACAAGAGATCTGGGAACACAGGTTGACAGCAACCTCTCTTTTGATCACCACATTGCCACTGTGGTCAGAAAGACCTTCTATGTGGCACATCTCATTACTAAGGGTTTTGCATCCAGGAAGAAAGAGGTCATTGTCTGCCTCTACTCTTCCCTCATTAGGTCTACTCTTCCCTCATTAGGCCACTCATCGAGTACAATGCCCTATTTGACATGTACCTCACTAGACAACATCAACAACTGGAGAGGCCGCAAAAGTACCTCACAAAGAGGATCCTAGGACTTAAACACTTGTCCTATATGGACAGACTAAAAAAACTCCAACTTTTCTCTGTCTCATATCACCTACTTAGAGTTGATCTCTGCTTGACTTGCAAAGCCATGTCTGACCCAGCTCTGTTAGAAATGCTACATCTAAAGAAATCCCAATCCCTCCACACCACATGCTCCAGAGACCACAACCTCATTACCACAATTAACAGAACATGCTGGAGGGACAGTTCATAACCCAGAGACTGTCCATGCTATGGAACAGACTTCCCATACACGTCAAACAGAGTACCTTGCTGACCCTCTTCAAGAGAAATCTTGAGTGGATGGGAAACAGAAAATTCACCCCGGGGATAATACCAGTGGCTCTACTCGACATTGGCACTGGGAACTAAGGTTGGATAGCACTATGCCAGGGTAATCCTATGGCTAGGCTTGTAAAGGCCCCAGGGCCATTAGCCTAGTATACACCTATGAACCTAAACTCTGTTGGCATCAATTTCCATGTATAGTTTATACGTCATTGGAAGGCAAGTTATTGGTCTATAATTTTTAGGGTAGCTTGCAGGTTCACTCTTAAGTAGGAGCATTGTTTGTCCTGTTGTTAACCTGGTTGGTGTCTGTTCAGGGTGCGCATATAAATAGTTATTACTCATGGCTAAATCTTCGTGCAAAGATGTTAATACTTTCAGCCAAAAATTAGGTACTGCATATGGGCCTGGGGTTTTCTAATTAGAGGCTTTTCTTATTTTTTTTCAATCTCTCTCTGCCTGTTACTTCTTCCCATTTCATATCCTGTATCTTTAAACCTCTTATTCTTTCTTTAACTTCTTCTATCCATTTAGCATATTTTTTTATGTTCCACAGAATCTTCATAGATACTTCTCCAAAATGTATCTATTTCTTCTTTTTTTTGGCGGTCTTTCAATCTCTTTTACCTTATTTCCCAATTCTCTATAAAACTTTTTTGGGTCATCAATAAATTGCTTATTTTGTACTTTGCCTTTATATTTATCTTTGTATCTTCTAAGTTTTTCCGCCTGTGCTGAAATTTTTAGTTTGTTATTTGCAATAGTGCATGATAGATCCTGTTCTGTTCTAATACTGCACATTGCTTTTATCACATCTATCTTTCTCAGTATTTTTGTCAATCTGTTCCCTCTTCTATACCCTTCTAACAGTGACACTTCTTGTCTTAACTGCTTTATAGTTTTCTCTATTCGATATTTCCATGATGGCATTCGATTTCTTCCCCTTCTCTCCCTCACCCTGTGTTCTTATGGTCAAACTATCAGTTATTAACTTAGCTGCACAGAAATATATCCTGGTTTCTTCTGTTCTATTGCATGGATCCTAATTACTCTGTTCATTTGTTTTATGGGACTTCTGACTTTTTGGGTTTTATTAACTTTCTGCAGTCTATTTCTTTCATTGATCTTCATATAGCTGTCTATGTCTATTAAATCCTTTGTATGTCTGCTGGTATATTCCCACAGATCTCCCAATTCTGCTATCTTTTCCACCATGGCACCTTCTTGTTGTTTTCCTTTGTGGAGACTAAAACAAAGTATAAAAACATTACCTCTACCTTTTCCTAGTTTTCTGTGCTCTCTACAATTTTTGGCCAGCCTTCCCAAATCTATCCTTCTTTTCCTCCTTTTTTATGTGTCTAAACACCTCTTGTTTCACTTATGGATTCAGATAGTCTTCTTATACTAAGCTTCTTCCATCTTCAAAAGAACCTTTTTCCAACCTCAGTAGGCCTTATTTTTTTGTCCTAAATGTAAGTCTCACATTCTTATATAGCCAAATTGGCCTTGCCCTCTTATGCTTTGTTTGTTTTTTCTCAGTATTCTACTATGATACATTCCCATAGCTTGTTTACACACTCATTTTATTCCCAGTTTCCTAACTCATCCTTGGCTCTTTCACCGGCATAATCTGGCCTCCTTAAGACCCATTCCATTGTTTTACTTTTGTATTTGTATCCCTTCTCCCTACTCTAAACCACACAGTTGTATGACCAGTGTTAGCCAGTGGTGCCTTAACCTGGACCTTCATTGGTAATTCCTTACTAGAATAGTAGCATCCAAAATTGAATCCTTTATAGTACTTTCCTGCACCAGTTGGCTGAATCTTTCATAGTCCAAGACTTCAGTCAACTCACATTCCCTCTCTATCCTGGAATTTCTGAATCTGATTTTTGTAGCTTCAGATCTCCATGAGTATTATTCCCTTTCTCCTACCTTGGTCCTTTATTCTGTGTTCCATACTGTCATCCTCTGTTTTGGATGTGCCTGAGGACAGGGAGGGGGGATAATATCAAACCAAGAATGGGGTAAGGAAGAAGACAGGGCCAAAACCTAGGTTTGATATTACTTCTCCTCCCTGACTTGATATCTAATGACTTATTTTATACAGATTAGCGACCCTGCATCCATCTCTCCCTTATCTGTCATTTCTGAACAAACAATATACTGGCACCTATGTCCATCTTCCTGTTGTCACTGATCCTTGTTTCTATGATACCAACAATTTTCAACCTCCCCGCCTGCATTCATTTTTTTACTCTGACTGGTTGAATTGCAGAGCAGTACTAACCTGCCATACCCTGTCCCAGTTTTATTTGTATGTTCTTCTGCTATGTCCTATATCTATTTATCCATTTACTGGATACTCATCCCTCTTTTGTTTCTGTCACACCTTCCTTACTTAGTTTAAATTATAATCATTGCACTATACCTTTCCAAGCTAGCACTATGCAGCACTGTCAGGTTTGAGGTAAGATGGGGCCTATTTCTTTCATAAACCAGTCCTGTGTGTCAGGCCTCCACCATACTTCAACCAGTCTGAAGTCTATCTCCTCTGTTACTTCCTTCATCAAGTTATTATACTCCATAATCCTTATTTCTGTCAGTGTGCCAGCTACTGGTACAGTTACCACATCTGGAAATGCTAGCTCTAGCCTCCTCTCTTGGCATCTTTCTGTAACCTCCATCAGAGGTGTAGCTAGGGTGGAATAAAAGGGGTGGCTGTCCCAGGCTCAAGTTGTTAGGGGGCACATTCGATAGCTGCTGATTTGCCAGTTATGTACTACTGGCATTCAGAAATGAATGCATATAGTGCATTCGTGGTCAGAGCTGAAACAATGTAATGCATTATGTATGGTATAACATGTACCAATAAATTTGGTTCACTATCAAAACTTGGAAACTGCATCAATCGACCGGCATATGGTCGACTTGCAGTTTCTAATTTGGCAGAATGTTGACCCAAAATTGATCGACTACACTACAGCGAATGGGTAGTGTTGGTCGATATTTTGGGTTCAACATTGTGTAACGAGGTCATAGTTCAGTGAGGAACAGGTAATTAGCCCATTTCCTCAATGTAGTGCTATCTCGGAGTTGGTATATTTAATGTGCAGGGGGTCTGGGGGTGCAGGGGTGGCATAGCCCCCCTGAAAAATAGTAGAATTAATGTACCATTGACTGTAGAGTGCAACGGTACGTTAATGTGCATAGCAGTAGATGAGTGATGTCACCTCCTGCTATGTCGAATACATCAAACCACAGTGGTCGATGTATTTATTTTCACTTTAGTTTACTATTTGGAATTTTGAATTCAGCATTTCGAGTCTACATTTTAAATAGTCAACCGAAGATGAGTCGAAATTTCAATAGTAAACCAATAAATTTGCTATATTTCTCACAAGAAAGAGCTCCATTCTTTGTTTCTTTGTCTGGCCTTAAGTATGAGGACCTTTTTTTGCTCTGTGACTTTGACTGGAAAAGTGCCAGAGCAGGGAACAGACCATTTTTTTTTTGTGCTGTTGCCAGACTGGGGAATGGGGAATGGCATCAGTCATTAGATGAACAAGGTATATCCTTGACCTTCATGGCCCTGCATGTTACCACCTCTATAGTCACTAGTGATGCTCATATGGTACCTGCATTCATCACAACAGATGTCTACCACTCCCACACCTTACTGAGGCTAAGCCCTGAGTTCAGGTTCACTGAACTTTGTTCTCCCCTTTTTTATTTGACTGGATGCCAAATCCATTTTTTTCAGTGAGTCATGAGACCATCTTCTCTGTCTCACACTAGCTTTCATGTTTCCTGTACCATGCCTGTAATCCTCACACCTGTAACTCTTTCCCTCGACCTTCACCACTCCTGGGAATTCTCCATTTGTTTATCTTTATTGTTGCTTTTGCAGTGATATGTAGTCTAACTCAAGACTTATTAAACCTTAAATATATAGAAAAAAGAAAAATAATTAGAAATAAGTTGAAAAAGGAGTCATCACAAAAACGTGAAAGGATAGTCCCGGCCATCTCACTGACTTCTGGTTGTCTCCCTCCCTCCCCCTGGTGCACTTCATCCCTTCCCCAAGCATTCTACAATCTTTCTGTAAGATCAATGTACTATTTTTGCCCTCTGCACCCCTTACCTGTCTGTGTCCTTCCCTACCCACTTTCCTCCTGATCTCCCTGCAATGTTGATTCTTACATGACCACTTCCAGTTCTATATCCCTTTTATCACTACGCACTGATCTTTGCATCTCTCCCAACACCCTGGATTCCTTTTCCTTGTCCTTTTCTTTGTAGCTGTATTGTCCAGTTTTTTTCCTTAGCTTAGCTGTTCTAATTCCCACCTGCCTGTACTTTTCTGACAATGTCTCCTCACGTCCACGTGCCTTCTGTCTTTTTCAGCCCCTTCCTCTGGGCATGGCTGCTGATGTAGATATCTCTTATTCAGCTGGCCTATTCGCTGACTGAGGTTACCTATGCCTCACACTAGGAAAAGTTCTCATTTTAGGTAAAACAGTACTGTAAAGTACTCAGGGCACTTTAGCAGACTATTCTTGTTTTAGGTAAATCAGTGCCCTAAGGTGCCCTGACTATTGAACCTAAAGACATTCTGACACGTATCTACCACATATATGAGTTGAGTCTCAGTTATTCCATAATGAAGCATATGTGTTATCTGTTTCTGAAAACCACAACCATGTGGAGGTAAAAAATATGCCTACGGACAGCTAGTCAAGCAATTCCTTAGGAAAGTGCTATAACTCAGTCCTGCATTGAGGAGCCCATTACTTGTCAAAAGACTTGAATCTTCTAATACATTTTAGGCAAACTTTTCTTCCAGTAGCTCTCACCTCTGTATAGTGTATCTTAGAGGCTGAGTTTTTTATTTGTAGTGAACCATATCTATTCTTTCATAGGGGCAGGGTTTATCACAGAATGAATCAATTTTTCTACCCAAATGTGATTTCAGAGATTTCCATGAACCTGTCAATTAATCTCCAAGTTTTCTTTGTGATGGCAGAAAACATAAGAGGGAATGACCTTCACAGCCTGAATGTGTACCATCAGCTCAGAGACTACTTGAAAATGGATTATAAGTTTAGGAGAATGGCCCCTAAGTAGTCTTCAGTCTGCAACAACCTGTGAAAATTCCCTGTGAGCAGAGTATATTACTTGATTAATAATATGATGTAAATCCATTATATCTTTATTTGTAGGTGGGTACTTGCTAATGGTTAGATGGCAAACATATCAACTCTAGAGATGAACTTGCTTATGTTGGTATACATCTCATGGAGCCTCTACTTCTAAGCCCATAAGGGAAGCCACCAAGTAATCCAACATTCTAGTCATTGGAGACTCCATTGTGAGACACATTGATTTCCCTCTCACCAGGATAAGTAAGAAGAAAGTCACGGTCAGTTGCTTATCAGGGGCCAGGATCCACCACAGTATGCATGAATTCAGGTAATTGAACCATAAGTATTAGTATGACTCAGTCATAGCTCATCTGGGTGTAAATGACCTGAGATGTACCTCCCTAGACTATATGAAGAGAGACATCATGGAGCTTCTGGAATATGTGTCCCAGACTGGTATGAGCCTAGCACTGAGCAGCATTTTACCTTCTTCAAGGATGATGCCACAATATGAACAAACAATGACTGACTTTAATAATTGGCTTAGTTTCTGGTGTCATTCTAAGGGGGTGCAATATTTGTCAGCATGAAAGAAGATGGTCAACAGACCACACTGCTTTGTCAGGGATGGCCTGCACCTCTCCCCTACAGGCTTTTGAATATTAACTAAAACATTGTCCTTTCCCATAGTGCTTTTTTTAGGCAATGCCAAACCGAAAGTACTTTCAACATAGCAAATCAAAATCAAGAAAATATAAAGTTATTACTGCTCAGTGCTAGGGGTCTAAACAAAAATCTCCACCCCCTAGAAGCTCTCTTCATCCTAAAGAATGCTGATGTCTGTGCAGTCACTGAGACATGGTTTAAAGCCATAGAGAGCACACTGAAAGTGCAAGGTTATAATGCCTTCCACACATTTAGACCAGTTACTACACAGACAGGGATTAAAGGTGAAGGTGTCTTGATTTACATCAAAAATAAATATACCTCAAGGCTGATCAAACAGAACAATGCACTTGAATTTCTCCATGCTCAAATCACCATAGCCAAAATCCAGGACCACTACCTTGCAAGCTACAGATTTCCCTCTCTAACCCAGAAAACCTATACCATGTACTTAAACTTATTGGAAACACTCGCCATCTAACCCAATACCATATTCATGGCCAACTTTAATTACCCCAATATTAACTAGGAATCATATATGAGACCAAACATTTAGGCACAGAGATTCCTTGATTTTGTAAACACAAACTCCCTATACCAGATTGTCAATACACCAACTAGGTATGCAACAATACTGGATATAGTCCTCACTAATATGGGGGTGTGCTGCACACATCCTAGTTTAATGTCTTCTCTGGTAAGGTCAGACCACAAAATGGTTTCCTTTGAATTAAAAATAAAACCTGGAAGCCCAGCTAACCCTGGAATATTTAGGCTAACTTCCTACTATTAAGTGATAACCTGGCAAAATTTCAAGCCCCCATTATCCTTGAGAACTGCTGCCTATGCAGAACTGTTCCAGAAACTATATACACGCATGTTAATAGCTGCATAGAGGCAGCTGTACCCATCAAGAGGAAGTAAAGAACTAATTCAAAAAATAAGCCATCCTGGTGAAATCACAAAATCAATAAGCTGTATAACAGAAGGAAAAAATCATGGCAAAAATTATGAGGTGCAGCACCCAGCAGGATAAAAACACTCTCATTAAACAAAACAACCAAATAAGTGGAAAAATAAAGTCTACAAATCCAAATCTGAGGCAAATATGGCCTTACACGCCAAGGACAACCACAAGGCATTATTTAGCTATGCCCCCAACCTCAAAGCCAGTACAGAATTGTGCACAGAGCTCGTTGTAACTTGAGTCACCTATACTGAACCAGAAGATATAGCAAACCTTCTGGCCGAAAAATTCAGTTCAAACTTTACCCCTCTCTCTCCATCAACTTACCCACAGGAAATACCATCAAATATTACTTCCCCTGTTATCACTAGGGAACAGGTTGTTAATGCTCTCTCTAAGGCCAAGAACACTGCATCAGTGGGAACAGACAATATCCCAGGATGCCTTCTAAATAGCATGAAAAATTATCTATCAGGACTTTTGGAACTGTTATAAGCTGGAGCTTCCAAACAGGCTTCATGCCTCATGAATGGGGAACAGCAACAGTCATCCCTCTGCCCAAAGGCGGGCCATTTGCAAGCCCTGGAAACTACAGACCATAAGTCTCTCTAGTCTGACATACAAAGCCTTGGAAAGAATTATCATGGAAATGATCAGTAATGACTTATGAAACCTCCAAATGCTGGACCCAACCCAATATGGTTTCAATAATGGCAGATCTTGCCTACTCAGCCTGGTGAACTTCTTTGAGAAGGTCACCAAAGCAATGGGTGAGGGCAAAATGGTTCACACTGCCTACCTTGACCTGGTCAAGGCATTTGACTCAATCCCCCATTAAGGCATTGTTGACAAACTTAAGAGATTAGATACAAACTCTTATGTCACCCAGTGGATAGCCAGCTGGCTCACAGACAGGACCCAGGACGTTAGATTTGGAGAGTCTACCTTTACAAAGAGGCCAGTCATAAGCAGAGTCCCTCAGGGATAGGTCCTGGGTGCTTGATTTTTGACATTTACTTCTCTGATGTCAAGACCAATTTCAATGGCCTCTGGATGGCTAAATTTGCAAATGATTGCAAATTAGGAGCTGTCATTGGATCATCCACTGACACAAATGTTCTCCAGGAAGGGCTGACATAGAAAAACAGCTGGTGCCAGAACCATGGACTAAAAGTAAACAGCTATAAATGGGTAATAGTATCCTTCAGGAAGTCATCCACACCTGGTAACTATTATATTGAAAACACACCCCTAATAGTTGATGCAATAGTCAGGGCCATGGAGGCACTCACACATACAGTAATCTAGCCTTTGACCATCCTGTGTCTACAGAAGTGAGGAAATCATTCTATGTTGTCCAATTTATAAACAAAGGTATGACATCTAGGTCCAAGGAAGTCATTGTTCCAGTGAATTCTGCATTTATCAGATTTATCATGGAGTACAGTACACCCTTCTGTATGTCCCTAAGCCAACATATCCAACAATTGGATTATCCCCAGAGATTCCTCACTAAAAAAATACAGAGCATAAGTAACATCTCCTGTGCAGACCGCCTCAAGACCCTATCCCTGTATTCTGTTTCCTACAGGATGTTGAGGGGAAAGCTATGCCTGGCATACGAGGCATTGTCAGACCCCATTCTGATGAACCTCCTGCATATCTGTAAAGCAAACAGCACCAAAATTACCCATTCTAAAGACTTAAACCTTACCTATGATATAAATAGGACCTGATGGACAGGCAGGTATGTGTCCCAGAGTCTACCCCTTCTCTAGAACAGGCTCCACATCCATGTAAAGCAGAGTTCCTCCCTAACCCATTTCAAGTGTAACATGGACAACTAGATGAGGAGCAGGACATTCATCCCTGGTTTGGCACCTATGTCTCTAATGGATACAGGCAGCCTGTAAATTGTTCATCTCCCAAGCCCCTGTTTACACTTATCAAGGTTACTAGAACTTGTCAGAGATTTGGGATGCATGACTAGGCTTAAAAATGCCTTAGTGGGCGTTAGCCGAGTAAACACCTATGAACCTATGAACCTATGAACCTATAAATTATCATGATGTGTTTCCTGAGCATATGGACTTCTGCAAATGCAGAGTTTTGCTGAAAATGCTATACTCTGAGTGGCAGAGATGTATAAATCAAGGATGCATCAAAAAAGGGGCCTCTAGCATATTAACTAATAAGGTAAGAACATATCAGTTATTTTATGCTGATATATATTTTTAACACCATCAACTATCAGTGTTATCATGGAGTGTTTATTTGTTTTTTAATTAGGTTGATGGACACATCCAAGGTCCTTTTTCAGCAATGATCTGTGCTGACAAGGCACAAAGCTGAAACAAAAACAACATTCCTGCATAATATATATTTAACGTGTAGTGCTTTCCTCACTTTCTCCCTCTTCCCTGAATTTGAGCAATCTTAGATTTGGTAGCGATACAATTTCGGGCTATAGTTGTTTGCCCCTATGTCAGGGAGTATCGGGGGGGCACTTCCAAAACAAAACATTCTTTGTGTTTTGTGACCTTGGTAGTGACACTGTTTTGACTAGTTAGATATTTTAGATATAAGAAACCACATATTCATGAAGCGAGATGTGATTATTCTGAATGGTCTCCTTTATAAGTTTAGCCTGAGGACTCAGACTCTCTCAAATTTGCAACATTAGACTGCAATAATTTCTAATAGAACATTAACAGGAAAAAGAGAGAGAGTGAGAGAGAGAGAGAGAGAGAGAGATAAGAAGGAAACTGTTTGGATAAATTATCAGAGAGCTTTGTCAAATTATAGATTTAATGACAAAAGCCTAACAAACTGTTTATGTACAATCCTAAATCACTCTAGGAAGCAGTCCTTAAAGGAGAACCAAAACCACAGACTCAAAAAGCATGTTTATTTCATCATGGTTTGGTGTTTCCTACATTTTAACACCACTCTGGAACTATTTACAGGTGTTTAAATATTTTTATAAGTAATTTCTGAGTCTGACCACAGAGGGTCCTGGCATCTTGAAGTAATTCTGATTGTTTACTCTGCCTCTAGGTATCCCAAAATGCAGTGCTCATCTGTAAAAGGTTACATCACACAGGCTTCTTGCTTCCTAAATCTCCTGTCACTGCAATGATTTTATATGTATACACTGCTGCCTTTCAATCAGTTAGTCTTAAGTAACATTTCATGCTGTTCAACGAATACTTAAAACACAAAGTGCAAATGCCACAGAACAGACTTTCAAAGTGCTTTTTACTGATGCTTCTTTTTAGCATGGCTAAACTGCATTTTTTGTGAAGCATGAATTGTACTACTTCGACTCCTCTCCCATCCCCTTCACACCTAACATACCTAACTGTCAAAGTGCTAAGGGTAATTTGAGCTGCTACATGCTGTGATTGATAGCTGACACCAGGGGACTTGACTTATGTACTGTTTCCTTGTTCTAGCCTTTACTTTCTATATGGGTCAGGGAAAGACCAGGGAGCTGTGACATCACAGTATGGGTGGGTTTTTTGGACAATCATGATGATGTCAGTTTGGGGAGGCAACTGGCCAGAAAACTACCTGTATTCAGTGTCCTTGATTACATCAATGAATTGGAGACTGCAGCAAGGGCAGGATAAAAGTTTTTTAAAAGTGAAATCACCACAGTACAGTAAGGTACTGTTCTAGTGGAGAGAAACTTTCAATTTAAAATATTTTAAATGCTGTATTGCTGTTTATTCATAGCAGGGACAATAAATAGGGAGAAAAGGAACAGAGAAGTTGAACATTTAATAACAGAATCCTGTTGTTGTCCTTTAACTAGTCCTTAATGTTTTCTGAGATTTCCCTTGACTACTTTATTCCTTGGTTTATTTGCTAATTAGCTTTTTTTTAACCTAGGACCTAAACTTTTCTAATAAGCAGTCCACCTTCCTGCAACATGGTTTTAGTCTTGATATTGCCTTTAAAGCAGTTACTGAAAGAAATTTTTGATACTTTTTTGTCTTCTATTATTGACTCAACTTTGTATGCATAGCTCTGTTTTTCATGTTTTTTCAGAAGTTTTTATTCACACAGTGGTGGATGAACCAGTCACATTTAAAATGACTATTTGAACAGTTAATTGCAACCATAATAAATATCATCACAAGGAAGTGATGAATTGATACATATGTTTATTCAATTTAGGTAACCAAAAAAAAGAACAAAACACTGGCTTGAGGTGGTAAAGTTGTTGCTACCTTTTGAATGTATATTATAAGGTATTTTTTTCAGAAACTGGAAAATTTTAGGGCAAAATTATATTGTATAAAATGCAAAGGAACATGTTTCATTTTATCATCATCAACATGAAGGTTGACTATTGATTAATACTGAGGTGTTTAAGATATAGAATTATAGTTTTCAGCAACAGAGAGGTTAAGAAATAAGCTCACTTTAAAATCTTAAAACATTGGCTATTTTCAATTTTTTTTGCAGGACACTTTGCCTGAGTATGGACAACCATGCAAAAAATATTTAATGGAATGTGCACTATTCTCATTATAGAAGTACATACATAGAGCTGCTGGTGATCTGCTTCCTATAGTCTAGGATTAAAGGCAACAGTCTTTCATATTATTTGAGTTGCAGCAGACATTTCTGAAAATTCGTTGAGTGTAAGTTTATTAGCTAGACATCACGACATGTGACAAAACATTTTCTGATGCAAACGTTTGCATGAAGGGAGCTTCTCAATGGAAGAACAGTCCACTGCATTTGTTCAAGGTGCACCTTTGCAAGCTTAGGTGAATGGCTTCACTAATAACAAAATTATATGCAGAATGGCTGATTGAAGAGGGATGTCATTTTTATTAATGTTTAAAGTGGTATTTTAGCATATTTTCTTTATGTTATCAGAGACAAAGTCACTTGATTTTTTTTTTTTTGCAAAAGAATTTCTGTGATCTTTCTAACAAGAGAGTTTTGTGTTTCATCTTGTATTTTACTACTCTACTCTGAGATTTGGCAGGTTTGACTTTGTTTAATGCTAAAGACTGAAAAACAGATAGTGCCCAACATGGTAATTTTAGCTGTGAGTTTGTAAGACACCATGGAGCTCAAATCTTTCCTGTAGTAAATGTAGACCTGAGACTGCACTTTCGATGCCATGAATCATCTCAGGCAAATGAGGTTTTACTTTGCAGCAAGTTAGCTGTTAATTTATTAGGGTGATGTTACTTTTAGTCAAGGGTGCCCACAGGCTGGTGCAAAGGGGTACACTTGCACCCCCCTGGATTAGAGACTGTTCTAGCAATAGGCCCACTGGCTGCCTGGGACATTAATTTTCTTTTAATTTGCACAGATGCAAAAGACTTTCAATTGAGAGGCATGGTGTGTGTGTGTGTGTGTGTGTGTGTGTGTGTGTGTGTGTGTGTGTGTGTGTGTGTGTGTGTGTGTGTGTGTGTGTGTGTATAAGCAGGAAGTAGCATACCCCTCAGCTGTCCAGGTTTTTATAGAATTTCCAGATTTTTGCCCCATATTTGTATCTTTTCCTCCTAAAAAAGGATTGCAGTTGCTAAATAATGACGGACATTTGAGTTTTGAACTTCTCAAACTATAGAAAAATGCATGCTAACACAAATCCTGTTATTCTAACAATTTTCTAAGTTCATGAGAGCAATACTTATAATCTGTCCCTAATTATTTTAGGCTTTGTCTAGATTTCTTGAACCAAGAGGTTGAGGTATTTGTGTGAGAGCGTGAAATGCCCTAGTTAGAGTTAGTAGGTGGAATTTATTTTCAAGTGCATTTTCAAGGAATTGTGAGCTTCAAGGGAAGAGAAGTTTGCTGTTGCTCATGTTAAGTCTGCTTAAAATGTGCAACTGTTTTGGTTAGCAAATGGTATCACTATTGTGGTATAGGGTGTTAAACCAGTGTTAGTAGCACAACAGGTAGCATACTTGCATCTTGATGTAGAGGGTTATAGGTTCAACTCCCACAGCATGTAGATTTGTATTATAATGAGATGGGGTGCTGCAGTCCTGAGTATGTCCTCCTTTGGATGAGATGCCTAATAACTATGAACTTTTTTTTCCAATTTGTCATCCATTCCATATTGCAATATACCAGCTTACAATTTTTTAATGTCTTAAAAGTTTTTCGGCTTTTCCCAGTTAGGGGTCGCCACAGCGAAACTCTGGTCCGCTCATGATTGGCAGTGGATTTTTACAGTGCCGAGTTGCCAGCCCGACGCCCAACCTTCAATGAAGGCATGCCCATTCACGTTCGCACCTACCTGCATGTCTTTTAGCATCACTCGACCGCGGGCAGGACATGCAGACTCCACAAATTTTTTAATGTAACATATGCAATTTATTCTTCAAGAGCAGCAGGCACTGAATTTGTAGATGAAATACTGACATATAAAGTTGTTTTCTAGCAGCAACCTCTTCATTAGATTCAGATCTCTTTAATGTGGAATTATGCAGATGACTTTTACTTCTGCAGAGATTGTGCATATTGACCGATATTGCTGGTTTGTAATGATAGAAGTTTGAGTGGCCTTTTATGGTTGAAATGCTATGAACTGGGCAGCTTTGTCATTAGTGGTTGTTATGTTTTGTTTCATTGCTTACTGGAAAAATGTTCAAAACTCTAAATTTAAAACACACTCTAAGAAGTGGTGCTGTATTATACAAAGTATATGATTTAATTATTATATATTATAATTTAATACAATCAGGAAGAGGAATCAAGAATTTTTGCATGGCCCAAAAAATGTGTGCAAGGGGCCTATGATTTGAAAACAGCTCAAAGGTAAACTTAATCCACCACTGGCCAGGTGCATTTTCTTTGAATGTGGTTTCAATGTTGTTTCAGTGAATGTGAGTTTCAAAGGCAGATAAATTTTAATGCTATGGCTGTTTTCATTCTAAGACTGTATTGCTTTGTTTAGCAAATGCCTATCAGTGTTTATGCTATAAAATGTGAAATAAAAGTTGTAAATTAAATCCAAATATCTTTAATCATTGTAGATATAAAGCATAAGACAGTATGCACACAGAGTTTTGAACAGTGCTTATGCAACTGGGGAGAAATAGCTAAGTAATGGGACACTGGAATGGCTGCATAGGGGGGCTGAGTAGGGGGGCTCTGGGTTTGCACCCCCCCATTAAGAAATCCTGCAAGCTCCCCACTTTTAGTAACAGCTATTATGTAATGTTGCTTCAGAGGTAACAGCTGAGCAAAAAATGGGCGGAGTGGTTAATTTCAGGTAGAGACTGAAGGTGCTAGCGGGAGACTAGAAGGTAGGTCTTGCCTGTTAATGTAGAACTGCATAAGTATGAAGAATAATCTTCAACTGCTATATACAGGGAGCTGGATTTATTAAAGTGTGTCAGTGTTATGTTATTCCAAACTAGATTCTAATTCATCCTATTATATTAATCAAATCCAGGCCTATTTGTTCCTTCTCACAGGGCAACTGCAGCGACTTCCATTTTCTTAGAGAGAGACACAGCAGGGCAAGTAGCCATTCTTTGTTTTTTTTTTTTTTTTTTTTTCATATAGACATCTATCTATGTTTGTGTATTTTGTTTTCATAATTTCAAACACAACTTTTATTAATGTAGCTCTTAATTATAAGCCATAATGAAATGGTTCTTTCTTATCTCTGCTGATCTTATTAGCCACCAAAGTAAACCACTGCCATCTGCTGAAACTTTTTGAAACTGCAAAGCATCAATTAGTAAATACAATTGTATTATGCAGAGTTAACCACAAATACATGGCTATATATACAACAACATGGCTATATATACTGATTTCAATGTGCTGACCATATTTTATGATATCTGAAGGCTGTGAAACTTGTAATGAACAATTTCAATTGGTAATATAAAAGTATAGCACAAAAACATAGCCATAAGTGCACCTCCCATATTTTATGATGCCTGAATGTTGTGAAACTTGTAATAAAATAATTTCAAATTGCCCTATCATATTTACTTTTATAGTTGGCATTTATAGAACTATAATGTAGATTTTTCTACTTGTGCAGTTCATTAATTAAGATGACAATTGAACAAGCTGTCTTAATGTACTACTATTGTCTGACCTGAGTGACTAAAATACGTATTACTGAAATAAGCACATCTCTATAGTAGCAGTAATATGTCTCAGATTCACTACAGTTTATTGGCTACATATTTTAATATTTTATACTTAATTACTAAACAAGGTGTGTACTGCTACACATTTCAAATAATCTGATATAGTGTTTTAAAGACTGTTACTTAATTTCCAAAATGTTAGTATAAATCCCATAAATAAGCCAAAGGAGAAGAAATCCATAATGTAGACGTTACATAGTCTCTCCATTTATTCAAAGTACTGCTGATCACATTAAATACTACTACCACTGCTAGGCAGATTACAAATATTAAATGAAGTAAAGCAGTTATTGTCTACACGGGAAAACATGAGAACATGAGAACATGAGATTTGAAAAATTGAAAATGACATGTATAATGAATGTGACTACTGCTTAGTAAGGTGTTTTATGAATTTTGGTGAATTGTAGCAGTTCTCAACAGTTGGGAAAGAAAGAATGGTTGACATTTAACTTTGCTGCACACACACACACACACACACACACACACACACACACACACACACACACACACGCACACGCACACGCACACACACACACACACACGCATGCACACACGCACACACACACACACACACACACACACACACACACACACACACACACACACACACACACACACACACACACACACACACACACACACACACACACACACACACACACAAACATACACATCAGTCATCAGCATCTTTAACAATAGTTATAGCATAATTTCTCAAGCAATTCTCTTAATGACAGTACAGTTTTCCCAAATGTTACCATTCAAAACTTTATAACTGAAAGAATAGTCCAAGTTTATAAATACCCAACATGCAAAGCACGTCTACACTTTTAAGTTACCTTTGCCATTTAATGAAGCTTAATTGTGTGACAAGTTTTACAGTCACATTATTCACTGCAGTATCACTCTTCTGTTCAATTGTTGTATTGCTAACCAGTTTTACTTAAATAGTTATACAGTTAATTTAAATTTCCTTTAAATCCTACAGTAATAATTTTTATACTTACTGTTCACATAAAGTTGAGTCCCTGATCCCACTGCTGCCCTAGATTGTTTGTCTGATTTAAATTTTATACAGTAATATATATCAGCATCTTCCAAGGTAACAGTTGTAATTGTGATGGAAAGATCAATATTCCTTTTTCGTTCTTCTCCTGCTAGCTTCACTCGTGCACCTGATGTTTCATTTTGCATCTGTGAATAGAATAGTGTCTCTTGTTTTATTCCTTTGTACCACTGAACGGGACCAAGACTTTCTTCTGATAAAGTACAGTTCATTATAACACTGCCTCCCTCATTGCTTGCAACTGATGGGGTTTGGTATATTGTAATTCCATAAGTACCTGCAAAATGGTAAATAATGATTATGATCTCCTAATTTATAGTTCAAATGTGCAAGTAAAAGACTTATCAAACACTCCTTATAAGGTTTCCAAGAACTCAGATACCACGTTTCAGTAATATTTCAATAATAAGAAAATTGTATTACTACCTTTGGGGCTTTCAAAATAAATAAGAGAAAACTGTATCTAACAAAATGTTTATCGACAGTGATGACATCTATATGATTAATTAACAAGTGACCTAACATACTGGTTCAATGCAATAAGCTGCAAGCTAACTATATTCAGCTACATATTGTATGACTTTATCATTAATGCAGGTGGACAACTATTAAAAAAGTCATTTATGTTTAAATGTTTTTTCTTCTTTAACAGAAGGTTAAAATAAAAATACAGTAAACTGAAAGTACTTTCAATTTTTAAATAACGTAATTAGTTCTCCTATAGTAAAGACTTCAGCTGTGCTTTGTGATGGTAGCATTCTGAAATATGACATTTTCATATAAACCATTTTAGCAGATATCAAGACACATAAAACAATGCTCACCTTTAGGAATAAGTGATGATAACATTAGGATGATGTGGCAAAGTGTACAGGTTTGATACTGCATGGTATATCCTGTGCCTATTTTACAATTCAGCTGAAGGTAAAGTGAGTATTCAGACTTGCAGACAATGTAATAGAGGAAGTTCAACAGGAAAAAATTGTCACAAACTGAAAATGTGAAACGGAAATAGAAGAATGAACTTAAATATATTAAAGCAGCAACGTTTGTACTTAATGGCATTTATCTTGAATGAAACTTTATACATTTGGTTGACTTGTTTTCCTGTTGACATAGCCTGTTTTGAAAAGTGGCTTGAGCTATGGCAGCATGTCACTCAACTTCTTTGTTCATGAATTCTAAACAAGCAAATAATAATAATAATAATTTGAGTCAATCCAAAAAAATGGGATACAAGGGGCCAAACTAAGGGACTATTTTTAAATATTACTCTAATTAACATTAAAGTTAATACAACAAAATATTTTGCAATTTGCATTGACACACATTTTCTGAATGATGAAGTATGAAACTCTAATGCCTGACATTATTGACTGATTGCAGAGATTTACCAGAAAATCAAAACTTTTGCAGGGGCACAGCAAAAATATAAGAGCAATCCAGGTTCATTCTGCAAAAGAAGGGGCATTTCAGAGGTGTGTGTGTGTGTGTGTGTGTGTGTGTGTGTGTGTGTGTGTGTGTGTGTGTGTGTGTCTGTTTGTGGGAGTACTTAATCTAGACACCTAAATGGCGGCATGACAAATATTGCCAAAATAAGGTTGAAACTGCAAAAACTCATCAGTACACACTATTGACCTAAATTAAATATTGACAGATGTGAGCAAAAATAAAAATGCTGGCTACTAGTAATGCAGTGTGTAACATCAACAACTGAATAATCAACAAACAGGAGTGTGTACATAAACATGAAAGTAAACATCATTCTAGGGTTACCACATTTTCAGATGAAAAGAGGGACACTGTGGTGTGGTCAGATATATGATGTCAAAGTGTGTGTGGCTAAGGCATACTGTAATAACTGGTAGAGATGAATGGATTATGCAGGGATCGTGGAGTTCTAGATACTCTGAGGTGCATCTTAAAACTTTTTCCCAACCAAAAGATGGCCTCAACAAAAATCATGATTAAGGAAAGAAATGATTTAAGGAAGAAATAAAATGTGCTCATGATTTAATATTCAGGATACTAAAAGTTTCCAATAAACTGTGAAGACAAACACTTAAGAGAGGACATGAGTTACACCAAGAGAACAGTAAAGTGTAAAGAAAGAGCAAGAGATGTAATGTAATGGCCAGGTTTGTCGATAATGTCAGATATGAATGTTGTCATACTTGCTGTTCTTTAATAAATGCACACTGAAGAAAAACTGTTGTTGTTGTTATTGCTATTGTCATTGCTTTTTGTAAAAAAATCACCAAGGACTACAGTCAGTCAGTAATGCCAGATATTATAGTTTCATGCTTAATCTTTGGAAAATGCATGCTGATACAAAACCAGTTATTCTTACCTTTCATCTCACACTCTCTCTCTGCCACTTTTCTCTCTCTTTCACTCTTATCTCATTGTCTCTTTCTTTTTCCCCACTCATACTGTCTCTCTCTTTCTCTTTCTCCCAGTTTCTCATATTCTCTCTCTGCTTGATCTGTCTCATATATCTATCTCCCCCACTCTCTCTCATACTCTTTCTCTTTCACTGTCTCTCGTTCTGTCTCACCACCTCTCTCTTATACTCTTTCTGTCTGACAGTCTGTCTCATTTTCTTGCTTTCTTTCTCCCTCCCTCCCTCCCACTCTTACTATTTCTGTCTCCCACTCTATGTCTTACGCTGTCTTTTTGCATTCTCTCACTGTCCACAGGCCACAGCCAAGACTTACCATCCCTATAGAATGACGGTCAGCAAATGTAAATTACAAGAGGGTTAAATCTATTTCCATTCTTACATTCCCATTCTTTCCTAAGCACTGAGAGAAGCAACTAGTGCTGATATAATGATAGTGGCAACAGCAAGCTAACACAATACCTCTCTATCTTCCTTGATTTTGTCATATGTTTTTCATAGATGTCTTTCAAAATGCTTGATTTTCTGGTAAATCTGTTAATATTGTGAATTACAGTCAGTCAGTAATGTCAGCCTGGACATTATATAGTTTCACACTACCTATTGGTCAGAAATGCATGTTGATGAGAAAAGAAAATGCTGTTCTGTTATCCCCTTATGTAAATTATAGTAATTCATCTTGTCCTTGCTTTTGGGTATTTGTTCTCCCATTATTCTTTGCCTCTGTCCCTGATTTTTGTTAATGTGCTCTGATCTTTAAACATGGGTCTAAGCCTTTCATTTCCAAAATGTGGAACACTGGCACTGCCTCTCATAACTTGGAATAATTGGGCAAAAATATGGAACAGTTACAAACCGTATGCTCTAAACCCCAAAACAGCAACCAATTTTCTTGACCCTGACATTGTGGTTAACATGGTTCTGGTGCTCTAGTCACAGTCCCACACACCAACACTGTGGTCCAGCCAGTCACTAGTGTGCATTTCACTACTGGACCGAATGGAGAACAGGCAGTGCACAAATAATGTGTGAATTGTAAAATTGAAATACTACTCTATTAGGATAATCTGTACCATTACTCAATGAAAACAATGAGATGGTTCATCTGATATGACATTCTTTACTCTGCATATGAAGTAGACGTCTAGTTTAACAATGAAAGATATACAGAAATAAAGCTGTAATTCAGCTTACAGCATCAGATCTGTAAGAATCAAAGTCTCTCATATAAAAGAAGTCCCAATCTTTATAGTGTCTTTTCTGCCTGCCTCAGCAGTTTAGAGAATAATAAGTCTTTCCTTTGAATCTGGTTTGCTAACAGTTTGTTTTCCATATCTCAAAGATTCAGTTCCTAAAGAATAACTCCTTGGCATTGCTCTTATCTTGCACGTCCTGTTGACGAAACACAGCTGCATACAGGAGTTCATTTGACCTGCTTGTAGATAGAGAATTTCACAAACTGCAGGGTTTATAAAAGATAAAATATTTTACTTCTGACTTCTAATAACAATGAATGCCAAGCTATATGCTTTTGCCAAGACTTTAAGCTAAGTGCACTCTGTACTACACTGAAAAGCAGAGTATTTATTTTACATTTTCAGAAAAATCCACTGAAAGCCATTTTTAACCTGTTCATTACTGAAAACAGAATATTTCAACTCTCACAATTCCCTCTTTTCAATTTAAAAGGTGGAGAATGACTGTTCATTTTCAACTTCAGTTGCACACATTGAAACTTTTTGCCTTTTATCTAGGTTAACCCTCATGATTTGTTGAATTCTATACATTTTTCGCAAATGGCAACTTAAATAGCAATTCCAGACATTCAATATGATTATAATGCCTAACACTACTAATACAGGATGTATCAACATTTTTTCCTGATTTTGACCAACCAGTAAAGATATCACACCAATTGTGAGCAGTGTCTTTTTTGGTCCTTTCAGCCAAACTAAGTAATTTATCTTTTGCAATGATGCTTAATGCCTCATAATACAGAATACTTTTATTTATTTTTCTAAGTACTCTCTGAGAATCTCAGTATTATTCATTATGTTTTTCTAAATTATCCAAAGGTACAGATATATTGGGAAGCTGTATTAAGTCATAATTCCAACTTGTGGAAGCATTTACTTCTATGGTTTCAGTAAACACATAGCTCTGATTATTCCATTTAAGGAAATTAACATGTGATAAACATCCTTCAAAAGGTAATTTTAAATTAACAGAATGCTGCAGTAAGCATTTTTCATAGACAGACGAATGCTGTCCACAAATTAATCAATTTTGAGTCTGTGTACAATACTTAATTTTATGTGTTTTTCCCCTCATATCTATATGATTACCTTCAAATTATGGCAACCAATACTCATACCCTTCTGGTACGAGAAATATCATAGGTAATACTGTAAATGACAGATAACAGTGGTATCAATAACATTATAATGTGAAAACTGCCTTGTGCAGTATTGCGGAGTACAATATGTTACTTCAGTATGTAGTTTAATCCAATCTGTATCAGGTATCCATTTATGAAACAATTGTCACCAAACATTTTCATTCTGTAACATCAGTTCAGTTTGTACATTATTTTGCATAATGCATTTTGTCCAGTTTACAAAAACAGTCATGTTACCATCAAATTTCAACTGATGTAACTGCATAGCATCATAACTTTGCTTAAACGTTGCTGCTGGTAGTTTATATTATGCAGGTGTGCTTTCCATATCTCTGGAATCCAAGATACTTGTAAATGTATAATCTGACAGATATCTTACCTAACTGTTTTTAAACCATTATCAGCTGCATTAATAACTCCAATGCCTGTGCCTAGGCCTCTTAGCAGAGTATTTTACTAAGCTCTCTTATTTTGCATACTATTATTTTGGACTTTTTCCTACAAGAGTACATTTTTTAACTCTTTCTGTAGTCCAAACTTAGTTTGGATCTGCAGCAAATCATGCTACAAACTTTGAGCTGAAAATGTCTGTATGGCATGTACTGCAGTGGTTTCATCTGGTACACCAGAAAGGTGTTCTGTAGGATACAATTGCATTCCTTCCCTGGCTGACTTTTTTTGCCATCTGATCTGCATAGTTATTTAACTGAAAAAATATAATGTGTAGCTTTTTGATGAGCTTTTACCTTTAAAATACTGCAACAACCCACAAGGGACTGACTACAAACTAAATTCCTATTAGTCTGCAACACAGAAGCATGCTTGAGTGGTTTGCCCATGTTATAAACAAACCCTCTCCTTGCCCATGTAGACATATGCAGCCGCAGAGAATTAACCATGTATGCACTGTCTGAAAACATTTTCCTTCATATTTTATGAAGTTAGATACTTATGTCCTGCCTTTATTGTAACTTGCTTGACACTAAATGCCAACCATTTTGCAAACACTGCTTGACTGACGTCATCAATCAGTTTATTTAACTGAGTCTCATTTAACAAAGCCTGTGTGGCAGAATGTGGTGTCTGTACTGCAATATCTTTGGAAAAAGTTATTAAGTATTCAGTTTGTTTTAAATCCCAGGAAATGGCCAAAAGTTGCTGAATGCACCAGTGATATCCCCTCTCAACATGTGTCATCTTTTTACTGAAGAATGTAAAGTCTTTTTCATGTTAACATCAGAGCCGTGAGAACACTCCTGTAAAAGCACAACAGAGAGTGTGTTGGGTCCAGCTGCTGCCTGTAACACAAAGGGACGTGTTAGACTTGGAGCTACTAATTCTGTAGCCTTGGCTAATGCTGCCTTTAAATTCTAAAAAGTTGTATTTTTCATTGGTCTCCACTCCAGAAAGGGTAATTCTTTCTGGCCAGAAAGCATGTCATGACATGAATTGTACGTTTTCACTTTTAACCTTAAACCCTGCCTCCTGCAGTGTTTGAAGGACCTGTATCACTTTAGCTAAATGCTGTTCTTTTGCTTCAGGCACAGTGTAAAATTGAAAGCATACCCTTCCCCCTGTAGTATACATCTTTTTATTGCAGTATTGTTTATTTGTTTTATGCTGTGAGAATTGAATGCATGCTTGCCCTTTGGCTGTTACCTAGACTGTGACACTTTGGTCTTACACATTTGCTTTACTACTAGTTATTCGTACCCTCCCTTTTTGAAAAGGGACCTGCATAATTTATTTTAGCTGCATACCATAGCCCATGTACTGACTGTACTCGGTGTAGTATTTACTTGCAAACAGATTATTAATGACATGTATGCACAAGTATGACATTTTATTACAATTACCAAACAGGATAGAATGCAGTTGTAATAAATATTAACTTGCTTAACTATGCATAATATTGCTTTTGAATCACTTTTGCTGTATATAAGCCATAAAACGCTGAGGAATAAAATTTCAGAAGCAACGTTCAAGTGTATCATTACATACAGTGCCTACAGTTTTAAGAACCGAAGCTTCAAATGTAATCATGTTATTAAAATACCCTTCTGTTCATTCCACTTATTGAGAGTTTTTAACATTAGCTAAATGTGCTGCTCTTGCAGCCACAGATTTCTATGTCTCTAATTGAGCTCATAATGTGTTAGTCTCCTCCCTTGCAACAATTACGTCATGCTGTGTATCAGCCAGTTGCCTGTCATATGTTTCTTGCAAACGGACAGTTAACCCTTTTATTATACAAATAGGTTTATTACATTTAATAACAGTTTGTGTCTTAATTTTAGTCTGTGAGACTTTCAAAAACTGAGAAAATTCTTTTGTACATTTAGCAGTGTCAGCGTGCATTTTACCAGACACATTTAATTTATCACAGTAAATCTGAAAGTAACCCATGAGGTCAAGATATTGCTGGTTGCTAGTTTTAGCAATCCAATCTTTAAACTATTACAAAATGGACTGTAAAGTACAAACTTTGACATCTACATTACCCTGTAATAAATCTTTTGCAACAGGATCTATAGAAACAGGAACTATTGTCTGTGCTTCAAGCATTACTTTATCCTGGTTGTGTTCCAGGTTTCGTACAATACGTACAATACGTTTATGACAAGGCATGCAAAAAGCAACATTTAAATAAAACATTTCTGTACATTCTGTGACACTTCTGTCTTATGTAGTAAAGACTTACAGGTGCTAACATGCTGATTATACTATGTATTTAAATAATTCCACACATCTACATATGATTCAGATACATCAACAGTAAAATAGTTAGTGCACTTCTTGGCATTTTCATGAATTACATTTATTGTTAAAAGAAAAACAGAAGAAAATATTTACCACAAATGTTTAGGACAAGGTGGCCAGTCTTGACACGAAGATCACTTGCGGGAGAATTTTCTGCTGTCTGTCACTAGATGCTGGTGAAGTCAGGTCCGACAGTATGACCCACTCTTTGCATTTCACCAACTGTCTGAAGAAAAATTACTGTACTGCCCTGTACTGCGCTGTAGTGTTTGTCCTTCAATCAATGGACAAAGTTTTAGGAAAGAAGAGTCTACTCAAAGAAGAACTGTGCAGGAATGTCGCACTGTGAGAGGCACCTCTACAGGTCACCCCCCCAGTTGTTTTAACTGGTCTGGTCTCGCCACTGTAAAATTTGAATACTACTCTATTAGGGTAGTCTGTACCATTACTAAATGAAAACAATGAGATGGTTCATCTGATATGATATTCTTTACTTTGCATACGAAGTAGACATCTAGTTTAACAATGAAAGATATACAGAAATAAAGCTGTAATTCAGCTTACAGCATCAGATCTGTAAGAATCAAAGTCTCTCATATAAAAGAAGTCCCAATCTTTATAGTGTCTTTTCTGCCTGCCTCAGCAGTTTAGAGAATAATAAGTCTTTTCTTTGAAGCTGGTTTGCTAACAGTTTGTTTTCCATATCTCAAAGATTCAGTTACTGAAGAATAACTCCTCGGCATTGCTCTTATCTTGCACGTCCTGTTGACGAAACATGGCTAAATACAAGAGTTCATCTTGACCTGCTTGTAGATAGAGAATTTCACAAACTGCATAGTTTATAAAAGATAAAATATTTTACTTCTGACTTCTAATAACAATGAATGCCAAGCTATATGCTTTTGCCAAGAGTTTAAACTAAGTCCACTCTGTACTACACTGAAAAGCAGAGTATTTAT